>NC_056742.1:52822713-52915213 GCF_019279795.1 Protopterus annectens
GGTGCACAGTGAGGAGTAAAGCTCTCAACACCAAAATGTACATGTGTGTGTGTTAGTGTTGTTCTATATGGAGAGGGAATTGTCTGGCTGTGGGTGGTCTGCTAGGAACCCACATTACTTGCTTGTAAAACATGCTGGGTGCTCATTTGTGTGAGTCATAGTCATGCACTGCAGCTTTTAATAAGACCAACACTGGATGCAGTATGAAACAAACCAACCAATGCAGATACTGAACAAGTGTTTAATAAAACAGAGCTTTCAGGTCAAACAAACTCTTCATCAGTGTATAAAATACTAACACATACTAACCATATTTATACAGGTTTTAAAGAAACAGTCTGATTTAAACCCATTGGTTCATCAGCACAAAGGCGTATTATCCATTGATATTCTTTCATCTCAGCTTGAGATGAAAGAATATCAATGGATGATACGCCTTTGTGCTGATGTACCACCGGGTTTAAATCAGACTGTTTCTTTAAAACCTGTATTAAGATACAAACAAATGTGTTTGAAATAGAGACCTGTGTTTTTAAAATTATTGTTCTTAACTAGGATATGATTGTTTAATTGAATAATTAATGGCTGTGTGATTTTTGATAGTATAAATATGTTTAGTATGTGTTACTATTTTATACACTGATGGTTTGTTTGACCTGAAAGCTCTGTTTTATTAAACACTTGTTCAGTATCTGCAATGCTTGGTTTGTTTCATACTGCATCCAGTGTTGGCTCTATAAACTAAGCTTTATTCTGCAACTGTTTAGCTTTTAATAAGACCCAGTGCCATGTAGATCATACATGGGTATGAATCTCATTATAGTGGAGCTGCACATAGTACCTCTGTGTAGCCTAACATAGGCTTCCAGCCTTTCTTCTGTAAATATCACCCTAGCTGTAATGCTTGGATAGATTCAAAAGAGATCAGATCATCTTATCATCATATATTCATGCAGTTATGAGAATATTACATTAAATTAGGCACTGGACAAAGACTACATATTTTCCTTTTTGTCTTCCTGCATTTTATCTTGTACATGATGTAATTTGACAATAAGTAAACAAAGTATTGCAAAATGTGAAGGATGAAAATACATTTTGATAATGAAATGAACTGCATCTGAGTGTAAAAATGGGAGGCAGTTAAACTTTATTTCCTGATCTAGACTTCATTTACCAACAATTCCACATTTATTCTGTTAACATCACTGTAAAATACTTTCTTCATTACCCAGAAAGGAAAAAAGTATTGTCTCAGAATCAACTGCCAATACAAAATAAGAGCCTATAATTTCCTTTCATTACTAATGCTACGTGTACTAAAGCAAACTTTCCATTGAAAAGGAGAAATGAAAAATCTGTGTTTGAAATCCCCCTAAACAATTCAGCATCACTGTTATTTTATTTCCCCTCCTGGATTCAGACATCATGCTCTATAACTATTTTGGCATACTAGCAACTTTTTTTCTGATTTACCAGAGGAATACTAGAACAAAACTTTATGGTTTACCTTATGACTGTCACTTACATTATTCAAATGGAAATGTCTTGATTTGATGCAAAGAATGACACAAGCACATATGCCAAGATCTAACACTATGAAATTAGGGAAAGTACAGCTATAACAGACCTCTCCATAAAAGTAGGTGTACAAATACATTTCTGTCAACAAAATAAAGTGTATCTGGTCACCACTTCTGGAAAACACAACAACAAAAGCAGCATGTATAGTTGATATTCTTTGCCACACTGCCAACATTAAGAAATAATAAGAAAATGTCTCTGTTACATGCAATGGTATAGATCTACATCAACAAACAGTACCAGAGAATAATGGTATGCAGTCTTATTGGCTATAAATACTTCAGGCCAAAAAGATTGCACCAAATATCAACAGCTACCAAATGCAGACAGGCCTAAATATAAATATTGTATGCCATAGCTGTTTCTACAGTCTGTTATCTCAGATCTCTATAGACATACACACAATTCCAAAGCAGCTATCAATATGTCATATTGCCTGCCTCACAATATCTGTGCCATATGTCAGTCATGACAAGGTGACACAATATCACATAAGCCCTAACCTGGCAATCCAAACAAGCAGTACATACTTAACAAAACAACTCAAGCCATATATTAACATCCGCAACAATTATAATAGCAAAGGGTTGAAATTAGGACATTAAGACTGCAGAGACAGAACTGAAGTAGTACATCTACTTCTATGATGAATTCCCAAAGCAATCTACTATATAATTTGCTACATTTCTTTCTCTATACTCACAATCTATGGGTAGAATGACAAATTAAACATCTAAGTCACTGGAGAAGGCCCAGGTAATGGCTTCCTATTGAAATGTCAGCACTTGTAATACTGACACACACACACACACACACACAAAGAAAAATGCAGGAGAGTGAACATCTAACATCACTCTTCTCTTTTAAACTTATTTTTTGCAAGGGGAGCAAGGCCCCCTGCATGCCACAATGTAGGGGTCAAGCCCCCACCTCCCAAACTCATATATACCAACTCTGAGATCACCATATCTTGGAGAAAGGGGAATAGTCCAAGGAATGGCAATCTCAGATTTGGTATATGCAAGTCCATTTCTTGGCCATTCAATGTCCATATTTTGGGACTCACTGAAGCGAGTCCTAAAATTTCAGATGTTTAACCCAGCTAACAAACTGTGAACACGTGACATTCTAAAATCCCCTCCAAGTCTAGACTAACAATCAAACATGTAATGAATGGTGAAGGTGTACACAGATAAGCAATATCTTGCCAGACTAACAAACTGGCTGTCTTTACTGCAAAAATTTCAGCCCAATGTGTGTCCCCTCAGACTGTGCAATTTAAGGGCTCTATGCAGATCCATATCAGAATCCATTACAGTTGTCAAGCCAATTGGAAATGGTTTCTGTATCCAAAGCAGCACAAAACTTAATCTGGGCCAGTGAAACAGGAAAATTTATCAGAAGACCTATTATCCTGCTACCTGTAAAGAAAGGCCAGCAAGTACTTCTTGGAGCCATCAAGTGTAACAGGTTCTCCTGCCATCATCATGCAATTCCCAATACAGATATTGTCAAGAACTTAACTTTAACTTGATGTTGTCCACTGGATATGTAACTGTTTCACCTACAGAACTTACACAGTAAGGGTTGAGAATACCTCTTCTGTACAAAAGCACATCACCAGTGAAGGTCCCAAAGTCTCTGTCCTGGGCTCCTTATTCTTTGGTCTCTGCCTTGCTGATGTTAAGGCAGATGTTGATGGTTTGTAGTTCTAGAAGTTTTCCGGTGACTGCAAACTGGATGCCATCATACACTTCCCTAAAGCCATGCATATTCTTCAACAAGGGTGTGATCAGACTAATACCTGTTGTACTGATTATTGGCTTAAGCTTAATGTCAAGAAGTAGAGTTTGGCTTTAGTTAGCAGCAATCAAGAATTCCACATTTAATACCATAGAAAGACAAAACTGACTCTTTCATCAAGGATTCTGGGTACCTTCATTCCCAGCGAGCTATCTTTCAACCATCATGGTATAAGCTGTAGTCAAAAAATCATTCTAAAAGGCACAATTTCCAAATGTATATCTTTCAGGAGTAAAGACATCATAACCTCCTTTCTATACCACCTCATCTGACTCATTGTAGAATATAATGAGTTCTTCAGCACGTTCGTGTCTAAGCATCTCATCCAGCTTAAAACATCTCAATGATTTCTGACCAAGAAAATTACTGGTTTTATTTAACCCAGATACACATACAAATTAAAACTCTCACTATATTTTGTCTCACACCGGCTTCTTCATAATGATCTTTGCCTGGTCGTCTTAGCCTTAAAGGTTCTTACCCTCAGAGGCGTAGCTAGCTGAGCTGGAGCCTGTTGCCATGTCCCAGTAGGGGGCCCTCCCGCTCAAACAACAAATAAGTAAAACAGATCACTCACTCACATTAAAACTTCAGGACTGAAACAGCAAAAAACAATTCTTTATACTTTTAATATACTTTTAATACTGTATCAAACCACATTCTACATTTTGCAGAGAGCAGATCAGAAGAATAACAGACAAGACTACCCTGCTGTTGTGAAAGATGAGGAAGGAGAGATAACACATCAAAGCTTACTAGATCAGAACTGCCTTCAATGATTCAGAATGTCAAAGGAAGTAATAATTTTGTCTCAAAGAGGGGGATAATTAACTTCTCCAATACAACTGCAAGACCTTTGTATGCAGATTACTTATCTTATGACATCTGAGATAGACCATACAGTTCAAAAGCTAATCTGTAGGTTAGGATTCCAGAGAAAGCTCAAAAGGGAGACAGTATGGCAATGTGGTACAAAGTAAAAAAAATATATATGAATAAGAAAGGCTTGAGATTAGCAAGACAGAGAAGAAAAAAATGGTAGGAACAGTTTCAACAGAAGGAGATTTTTTTGTTTACATCACACAGAAAACGTTTTTCCAAGTAGAAAACTGGGATTTTTCTACCAGCAGGTTATTCAGAGAAAAACACTGCCTTATAGGAAACAAAAAAATGTGTTATGCAAGATCTGTGAAGGAAGGGTGCAGAATTTTACCACTTCCTGTAGCAGAATATTCTTCCAAAATGGCAACCAAAAGGAGGAACAATCACCTTATCCATCAAGGGTTCGTCAATAGCAGCCTGTCATTTTTTTTCCTCTTGCTTTTCTAGAACTTTGTGGATAAAGAGGGAAAGTGTATCAGTAAAGCAGACTCATAGGTTTGGTGAACAAGCTCAAGGTCTATTGGCCATTGGGGTGCTTACTGTCTTGGAACCAGAGCTGGAACTTGTAGGTGCTCACATAGTCATCCAGTTCCTTCTTCAAGGAAAAAGTTGATAAGCTGGGTATAGTTAAGAGGATGAGTTTATGTCATATGTGTGTGGAAGTCACTGAGATATGAAGTTGTCATGTTATCAGTATGACTACTATTAATTTTTATTGAGGCTGAACATTCACTTGTGTTCAGATCAGTAGGGGGTTATTCTACATAAAGGGTTTCAGATAGTAATGGGTACTTTAATGCCCTGTACATCAAGCACGAATAATAAGAAGGCAATAGATACAAAGAAGAGAAAGTGTTTTGTATAAGACAAGCCTCAAAGTCTTTTGATTCTCCCTGTGAGGAATCCCTGTATCTTTGCCAACTGTATGAGATGGAGTCTGACTAGATTACAAAATACAGAAGTGAATTCTACGACTGACTTGATGACAGCTGTATAAAGAGAGACAATGACTACTCTGCTATGCGTTTCAACATTATGAAAGTTCGGGTGGGAAATACTGTATACTTTGCAGATAGTAATCTATATAAGCATTACAGATGAAAGGCCATCATCAACAAATAGCCATTTATCATCAATAGTGCAAAATGGTAAAATACAAGGTAATTTTTGCCACTCCACTCATATGTAATGTTTAAGGTTTAGTTTTGAAATATTTCTTTAAAGTACCTAAAGTTCCTCTGACTATTCAAGTGGTTTATTTTCTTAATCTAGCCATCTGCCCCTTACTCCAAGTGGAAGGCATTTATTGCCTGCCTTGTTTACTCATGTTTGAAGGCATTGTGGAGAGAGAACAAGACTCTGGTATTGTGGCATCATTCCGCAGGGATGCAGCTCTTGACTGCTCTTTGTTCCTAAATCCTATCTGTTGATATACTCTTACACGCATTGCCAAAGCATAGTCACCTGCATTGTCCAATGATGTTCATATTTCTTCACACCTACCAAAGGCAATCTACAATGCAAGCACTGCTTTATACCTTGTTCCACATGCTGACTTGCCATCCAGTTTTTGTTTTGTGTCAGTCTCACAGTAGATATGTATGCCTCCCTTATGTATGCCTCTCTGCTGCCGGGAAGAATGAGCCCATTTCAGCTGCCAGTCCTAGCGTCTATACTTAGATCTTTCAGGTCTATCATTACCAATCAATTTGGGGTTGTCTGAATCAGTCAGATGCTGCACCTTTCTGCACTATGGAACAGCCTTTTAAATGGATTTGTGGGGTAGCCAGACTATGCTGTAACTTATAATTCTTGCCTTATACTACACTTTGGAACTGTTGGAACATGTTTATCATTTGGAATGACACTGGCTATACAATTATGCCTTCTTTTTCACTATGAATTTTAAAATCTTTGCTGATAGCACCAATGCATTAGTAAGTCTATCTTGTTTACCTATTTTAAAAAAATATATATCACTGTTTAGCCATTTTGCTGCTTAGCATAACTGACAGTCTCCAAGTACTTCTTTTAACATCATATACCAGTCATAAGCCTGTACTAGCACACACCTCTACAAAGTAAGTCATCACTTCAAAAATCTGACTTTTTACTTTTTTATTTAACATTACCAGTTACTTGACATAACATTACATTTTTGCCTTTGATATAATTGCACATTATGTAACAGCACATGTATACTTGCAAGGCCAATTCATAATCTAAGGCTCTAGTTGCCCCTCTGTATTATTCAAATAGACACAAATCTACAAATAGTCAGAAATTATTTTACACAAACATATATTCAGTTATAAATCCAAAAAAGAACAAAGCAGCAAAGACAAGGCTCCAGCTTCTTAAAAATGCAGTCTGCTTTAATGATACACAAGCGCTTTCACTGAATGCTTCATCAGGTGTAACACAGACATTAAACACACCTTTTATACTAAACCACATGACACTATACTTAACATTTAAACACATATTACCATATAAACTAACAATTCATTGCTTCATTTAGTTAATGTTAAACACACCCAAAAACACAAGAAATATAAAAATGCCATAAAATACAGCTAAAACTTGCAAGAGAACTGCATAGACATAAAAATAATAAAAACAATAATAAAACTCTTTATCTTTGCAAAGGTCTATTTTTAACATAGGTCTCATAGGTATGAAATGAACACTGGAATATTCTAACCACAGATGGTCAGTTTAGCAAGTTTATACATTCTCAACCTCAGTATACATACAAAAATAAAAAATTTCTGAAAAGGAGATTATGTACTAGCAGAGATTTGATAGGATATGAAGGAAACATAGGTACAAAACCTTGTAAGAAATGTAAATACTGTCCCTTTATAGCAGAGGAGACAGACTTTAAACACCCTGACTCAGGTGAAACTTTCTTTTTAAGAGTCCGTGCTGACTGCAATAGTTGTCATGTGGTCTATTTGGCCATCTTTCAGCTGTGCCACAAATTTTATGTTGACAAAACAGATTTTTAAAGGAATTACAGAACACATCTATCATATTAAGAAGAAAAGCACATTCAATGCCTTAGCAAAAGATGTTACAGAAAAAAATGAGTATCATAAATTTAAATTCATGGTACTAGGTAGGAATTATGTAAACAAAAGAGGGGGAGATGTTAGAAACAAGACTGAAGAGATGGAGGCCAATCGGATAGTAAGACTTGGAGCCATGTAGGACATGGTCTGAATGATCATATACCTATGAGACCTATGTTAAAAAATAGACCTTTGCAAAGATAAAGAGTTTTATTATTGTTTTTATTATTTTTATGTCTATGCAGTTCTCTTGCAAGTTTTAGCTGTATTTTATGGCATGTTTATATTTCTGGTGTTTTTGGGTGTGTTTAACATTAACTAAATGATGCAATGAATTGTTAGTTTATATGGTAATATGTGTTTAAATGTTAAGTATAGTGTCATGTGGTTTAGTATAAAAGGTGTGTTTAATGTCTGTGTTACACCTGATGAAGCATTCAGTGAAAGCGCTTGTGTATCATTAAAGCAGACTGCATTTTTAAGATGCTGGAGTCTTGTCTTTGCTGCTTTGTTCTTTTTTGGATTTGTAGTTTTCTTCTGCGAGGACACCTGGTAACTGTTGGGCTGTTTTTTGCATATATTCAGTTATGTTCAAAAACTGGAGAGTTATGGATTTACACAACTTGCAAAGTCTATTTTCACTTAAAATGTTACCCTTTATCTGCTAAAAGTATCCACAAGTAATATGAATTGCTTTAAACAAATATGTTTAGTGACATTAGAACATTACACCTTTATTTGCTACAACATAATACAAAATGCTCCACACAAATTTGTACTCAGTAATATTTAAAAAATACTCAGTTTTTGTAAAAGTGTAGACTGTTTCTAGCTCAAAATACCATTGTTTTTTTAAAGATTCCTTCTGATGAAGACAGACAATGGGCAGTACACAATGCTGCACAGTCTGCTGGTTAAAACTAACACCAGCTTCAAAATTTCCTTTGAAATTTTCAGAAACAAATCTTGAAGAGCTTGCTGCCAGTTTGCTGACACAGCCACTCAAGCCAAAGGTACTTCACTAAAGAGAGTTAATATCTTACAATGGATACGTGCCAAAAAATAATTTAATATCTAAGTTTAGAAGACTTTTCTGACAGTATTTAACTCTGGAAAACAAAACAGCACTCAGAAAAATCAGAATAAGCTTTGCTTTGTTAAAGTAAGTTTGTATTTATACAGCTTATAGCTGCAATTGTAGATACCTGTACTTAATGCGAGTATAATCAATATGGGGTTTGCTGGTTACATTTAATTGAATCTCTGTCAAACAGCAAGTGTTGTGAGCCACAGTTTAGAAGCTGGAGGGTAGAGAAGTGTCTGCTTAACCCCAAGATTGTATGATCTCAGATTAGTATATTTAAACAACAGCAGATATGTGAGGAGATAGTTGGTGCAGCATTACAATAGCATACTTCTTTCTCTTCCTATTTGAAAAAAAATGAAAAGTAAGAACTCTTAATTTTAGAATTAAAACTAACAGTAATAAATAGTCCAAAACTTCAGATGTTAATTCATCTTCTATAAAAGTGCTGAAAAAAAAACTCAAGCAGCCTTAATCACCTTAATAACACAGCTTGTGTTTATAAGTGCCTTTGTCCACCAACCAGACTTCATCATATTAACTTTTCAGTATCAGCTTTGCCGAAAGAAGCCAAAATATTTGGTTAATGAAAAAAGGATCGTAAATCATGATTAACAAACTCATGCATAGTAATGCACCATAACAAAGAGTAAATTATGATAGGCTAGCCAATCAGTATAAGAAAACCTGATGTAGACAAGGGCCTTCTTACAGCCCCACAGTGATGGGTCACAACAAAAAAGGGGCAAAAACCAAGGTCAGTCCTGAACCTCAGACCCACTGAGATACATTATCTATGCTGGTAATACAAAAAGAACACATGCCTATGTTAACAAAATAAGTCACCACACACCTTAACCACAGGGGAACATAGTACAAGACAGGTAAACCAAATTGCAAAAAATGAACAAATCCAATTCTACTGGAGAAGTAGACTAAAAAGGAAATAAAATGCACAAGAAAATAACCAAACTGTTATTGTATGGCTCAGGACCAGAATTCAGACTAAGCCAGAAGGACAAATAATGACTAATCCTTACAACTAACACAGGCCAATAGTAATCATGGACACAGAATGGTATAAACATATAATGCTATCAGATATGACATTTTATAGTAGAATTAATCGCTCGAAGGTAGAAAATATGATTCTATGAGTAAATAGATGCCTAGATGTCTTACTACATAGCATGGTCATTTCTAAAGAGGTGTATGAATATTTTGTTACACAACATCCTGTTATTCCATGTATACAAGGATTACCCAAGATACACAAAAATAATATCTGCCCTCTGATGAGACCAATTGTATCGGGCAGAGGATGGTGCACAGAATCTATCTCAATATACATTGAGAAGACTCTGAGGCCAATTTTGAACAACTTGAGTCAGGCACTGAGAGATACTGAGCATTTCCTATGAGATCTTTTTGATTTCATGTCCAAGCAGGATGCTAAGGAAAGTTACACACTGGTAACTATGGATGTGGTATCGCTGTTTACAGTGATACCTAATCATTTATGTATAGATAGTGTTGAAAAGTTCTTGAGAGTATATTCAGACAATGGTGAGAGTCAGATTAGACTTATGAGAGAACTTTTGGAAATGGTTTTGTACAACAATGGATTTCTATTTGAGAATAACCTTTACCTGCAGGACAATGGCGCAGCTGTGGGCACATCTTGTGCCAATAGCTACGCCAATGTAGTGATGGTAAATTAGGAATCAAAGTATGTATTACAAGGTCCATTTAGTGAACACATCCGGTTTTTCAGAAGATTTGTGGATGATCTTTTTATCGTGTGGGGAGGTACTAATGATGAGTTATTGGAATTCATATGTTATGTGAATCATAGTACTTTTTTGAAATTCACCCACACATACTAACACAAAACTATAGAATTTTTAGATACCACAGTGTGTACTGATGAAAATAACAGGATTTATACTAAACAACATAGAAAATCTTATGTAAATCACCTCTTGTCGTATGATAGCATGCACTCCCCCTAACATTTTCAAAAATGTTGTCAAAAATCAAGGTTTTTAGAGCCTCCAGATTAAATGTCAGATATTCTGACTTTAAGAGGCGGACTGAGGTTATAAGGGATGAACTTTTGGACAGGGGGTATGATGGAAAAATGGTAGAAGATAATATCAATAAAGAAGCCATGTTGAGAGATACGGTAGCTCAACCGTATTTCTCTAAGCAGAAAGATGTAATAAGGAGTAACAACAGCGTAAAAACTCTAAGGGTACCTTTATGTTACTCATCAGATGTGAATAAATATATGGATATTATTAGAAAAAACTGGGGGATTTGGACATCAGACAAAGCTATAAGTATGATTGTAGATCCAGAGCCCAGATTTTTGTTTAGAAATAATCTGTCACTTAAAAGACAGTTGTGTTATTCCAGAAGCAGGTCTGACGATGCAGGATGAGTAGGCACAGTCCCATGTGGACATTGTAAATTTTGTAATGTTATAGATACAAGCTCAGAATTTCTGCATCTGGATGATAGAGAGCTCTATAAGTTTAATGTGCATGCCACTTGTGACACTAAGCATGTAGTATATCTTGCATGGTGTCGAAAGTGTAAAAACTTTTATGTAGGGAAGACTGACAGTCCTTTAAAGGATCGAGTCAGGGAACATATTTATCATATAAGTAGAAAGGACAGAATTAGTGCATTATCCAAACATATTTGTGATACAGATGAAGAACATACGTTTATGTTTCTTATTATAAGAAGAGTACATGAGAAAGTTAAGGGAGGTGGTATATGCAATGCAACAGAGACCCTTGAAGTAAAATGGATAGTCAGATTAAAGGGAGATAGAGGACATGGTCTGAATGACCATGTTCCCTTAAAGCCAATGTTGAAGAAGAGACCTCTCTTTAGGTAAAATTTACACTACACATATAAAGAATATAAAGAATATTTTTATTCTAAGGTCTTACATTGTTTTAATTAATAACAAGTTTACTTTTATTGCTTTTCACTCCATCTTATTTGTGTGTAAAGTGAAGTGCATTTTTATTGTAGTGAAAAATGTGAAATGTAGCTTTAAATGTTTGGATCAGGTGATTTTTTTATGTCAGGTGATACTTTTATGTCATGTGAGTAATTTGAATTTGCCTATAAAAATGGTGTAGTGGTTTGTAGTAGCAACTGATGAAGTGGGATACATACCTAAGAAAGCGCTCATGTGGATATGATTTTATGTGGCCTTTTCTAAATTAAAGACTTTTATATTGGAATCTACAGCCTCTTTTGGGTCCTTTTTGGTTTTATACAGTTCTGGATTATATTGGTTGTTTGAACCTGAAAGTCTACAATTGGTGGTAGTTGTTTTCTTATTTCTCATAAAAAATCAAAAAAAGTTAATTTCAAAAGCAATCAGATGGACCATGGGACCAGACCCTAAACTGCATAAAGATCAATAGTACAATCCTAAATAAAAGTAAGAAATAATAATAAAACAAATCCAAATAAACTGGAGTGAAGAGCTAGTATGTCTCCAGACAAAACAAGGTGTAACAAAACTCCCTTCACTAAAAGCCATTTAGCACCAATGTGAAAAGACTAGAGTGAAAGGAGTTTTTGCCCCCCTGCACTCTTGGTGCGTTAATTATACCAGTACCAAAATGCACACAATAGTGGGGAAATTTCCCTTTCTCACTATTCAGTGATGTCAGACATATGTATATGAATTTGGAGTTGATAATGTAATATAAACCCATACATATATATATATATATATATATATATATATATATCAAACTAACTACAGACGTGTAGCCTAAATGACATTTCATGCATCAGCTCATTTCTTGAGATTACAAAGGAAAGTAAAACAACACATACCCAAAACAAGTAGAGGAATAAACATAATTAACATATACAATACTAATCCCAATACACGTAAGAAAGAGCAGAGACATTTACCGACACTCAGATTTGAAAAAGTATACCCTCCCCTATGTTAAATTAACTGCTCCATTTAAAGTATTACAAAACACACTACGGATTGCACAATTTCTAAGTTATTTGTCTAATATTGCACTTGAGTAAGTTAAATAATACTGGATATGGATATAATAAATAAATATTTCCCTTACTTGGAATTTATGAAAGTATATATTGCACAAACAAAAACTGACTTATATGTCCAGAACCCTGGAACTAGTGCCTGAGTTCAAAAACTGCTTTTGAATCTTGTAGTCCTGCAGTGGATGCTGCGATATCTTCTGCCTGATGCCAGATGCTTAAACAGTCCATGCGCAGGATGCGTGGTGTCTTGTATTATTTTGGTGGCCAATTGGATGCTTTTTGCAGAGTAAAGTTGTTGTATCAATGGAAGACCGGAACCAGTTACCTTCTCTGCGACCCTCACCACTCTCTGTAGCGCCTTCCTTTCGTTAACTCTGCAGCTTCCAAACCAAAGTATGAGGCTGTTCTCTTCTGCAGCTCTATAGAAAACGGAGAGGATATGAGGCAGAAGCTTACCTTTCTTCAGCCTTCTCAAAAAGTGGAGGCATTGGTGTGCTTTCTTAACCAGCTAGCTGGTGTTTCCAGACCACGAGAGATCCCCTGATAAGTGTACACCTAGGAATTTCATACTCTTAACCCTCTCTTCACTCTCACCATTGCTCATGAGCACTGGATGGTTTGTTCACCTTTTCCTGTAGTTGATGATAATCTCTTTGGTCTTGCTTCCAGTCAGGTCAACGTTGTTCCCCTCACAACAACTGATCAGCGATGCCACCTCCTCTCTGTATGCCCTTTCATCCTCATTTGTGATGAGCCCCATGACTGGTATCATCAGCAAACTTGATGATATGGTTGGAGTTGTGCTTGGTATAGCAGTCATGGGCTGAGATGGTGAATAACAGTGGGCTGAGAACACATCCCTGGGGAACCCCTCTATTAATCGTGATACACTTTGATGTGTTCTTACCCAAACACACCCTCTGTGGTCTCTCAATCGCTTAACTTCAGGATCCAGTTACAGAGATGTTTACTGATTCCTGTATATGCCACACATATGTTTACAGATGCCTGTATATGCACACACACACACACACACACACACATATATATATATATATATATATATATATATATATACATATATATATATATATGTGTGTGTGTGTGATATAGATTAGATATAGGTATAAAGACATACAGTAGCTATATAAATATAAATATAGATAGATTTACCCAAAGTAGAAAACAAAAACTGAAAAAGAACAGTAAACCACAAACAAGAGATAGTGGGAAGATGAATTGTTCATTATTGAAATAAAGGAATACTGTAAACAGAAAAGAGATAGGGTAGGTTTCACAGTGAAATAAAAACAATGAGAAAACGTTTGAGCGCTATGCAGTACAACTGAGATCAGGATTAACAAAAAGACTGAAAGATCTGTGAATCACAGCATAGGCAGGTGGTAAAGTAATGAATGATAAGAGTAGCAAATCCATTCAGGCTTTTAATCATGCATGGGAAACAGCTGTTTGAGAGCTGTAATGGAAGGGAAAAAATGTGTACTCACCATAACGTTAGATCTTTTGCTATGATTCTTTCAAAAGTTTTTAAGCTTGCATTCTAGTGATAGCATCCCTCCATAATAAAGTGGCAAAGCTTACTTACCTGTTTTGAGCGCATAGGTGGACAGGACCACTGGGGCTCTTTTACAGCCATTATCTTGTAACAATTAAACAATGCAAAAAATGTGTAATACAGTTTAAGTAGTAGTACAAAAGGTATACAAACACAGTGACATACCTTAAAATGATATAACAGGACTGACAATGTATACTGATTATACTATAAAACCCAAGGCAATGTAATGGCTGTATTCTAGAAACACTAACCAATGAACAAATATTTTCATAGGAGACACTGGTGTTTTATATAAAATGGGTATGTTGCTTCCAGCTGTTTTTAAAAAGAATTATAAATTACTTCCTCCTTCTCTTATCATTGAGACAAGAAAGGCACTTGTTTGAATTCCCTCAACAGGGTACCCTATGGGGCTGGGGGCTAGTGACAACTCCATAAATTTCAGGAAACAGAAGAAGGAAGTACTAAATTGCATTGAGAGCCATATAAAAAAGTTATTTTCTTATGGAAACCACTAATAAAATTGCATTATTATATCACAAGCTCCTATATCCTCTTCTACATGTTGGATATAATAACAAGCAGTAGAAAAAGGTGATATAAGGATGAAAATCCCATAAGCAAAGGTGTAAAAAATAAAAAAAAAACAATATTCAAAATCAAAATTTGTTACTAGAAATTATTGCAGGATTGGTATACCACTGGAGACTTTTAGCTCTGAATACCATTTTAATATTTGGTGCTTGGTTGAAATAGAAAAAAAGACAAATTAGATGCAGCATAAGTATTGCCAACATTGATTATTATCATCATCAACAACCCCCTTTTCCTCATTTCTACGACGAGTCATGCTGTCTTATCAACTGTTGCCATCTCTCTCTATTCAGTGCCACTCTCCTACCTTCTCTGACAGTCATGCATGACTGTAGCAGGTCACACTCCATCCATCTCTTTGCAGGATGCTTTCATTTCCTCTTGCATTCTTTCTGTCTGTCTCAAATCTTCTTCATCAGATTGTCTTCTGATTTTCTGCACTTGCTAAAACACCATAATCTTTTCTCTTTGACCTTCTCTGCAACTACAGCTACTTTGGGTTCTCCTCTGATGTCCTCATTTCCTAATCTGTCCCACAGTGTGCACTATACCACCAGTTTCAGGCACTTCATCTACATCACCTCTAGCTTCCTCAACTGCTCTGTCTTTAGTACCCAGGTTTCTATACCATGCAGTAGTACTGGGCAGGCCACTGTTTTGTACACCTTACTTTTCAGCTTCTTTGGCATTCTTTTGTCATACATTACACTTGACACTCTGAGCTGCAGCCCCTCTGATTCTAGCTTTGACCCCTTCATTCAGACTTCCTTTCTCTACAATCACCCCTCCCAGATACCCAAAGCTGTTATTCTATCTTAATTCTCAGCTTCTTCTGGTTTCCACATTTGCTGCCATTACAACTGTTTTATCTGTAGAATGTTCCAACCTATATGCCTTGAGTTTTGCATTCCATTCCCCTATCTTTAGCTGAAGTTCTTGCTCAGAGTCTGCCTGTAATGTCACATTGTCTGTATACAGCAACTTTTGTGATCTGTCCCCTCCAGGCTGATTACTGTTGTAAGTTCATCACAAGTACGAACAGCAGTGGGCTCAGGACTGAATCCTGATGCACATCCACTCTCACTGGTAACCCCTTTACGAGACGGAATACTGTCCATACTCGAGTCTTTAGTTCCTTGAACATAACCTGCACTAATTCTACCAATATTTCTGTGACTTTGTACTACCACAGGACTGCCCAGATCAGTGTTCTTAGGACATTGTCATTTGCTTTCTTCAAGTCTAGGAATACCCATTTGGGCTCTTGTCATTTGCTTTCTTCAAGTCTAGGAATACCCATTTGGGCTCTTCCCTCCTCTCTAGCTTCTTCTCAATTATCTGTCTCACTACAAACATTGGGCTGGTTGTGCTGCATCCTGATATGAATCTGAACTGTTCCCCTCCCATCTTACCTTCTACTACCTTTCATATTCGATTATCACTCACCCTTCTCCAGAACATTCATGCAATGTGACAGGCGTATGATGCCTTTGTACTGCCCACAGTTGTGGAGGTCACCTTTGTTCTTAAACACTGGCACGAGTATGCTTATTCTCCAGTCATTTGAGCCTATTTTCCCTGACTTCTATTTCATTAGTGTTGCTCTTACTTCTTCTAGGGTGGGATCCTCTTCTTTTTTCACCATAGGCTGTGTCTGGGGTAGTACAACTTCTGTGAGGTTTTCTTCATTCAGAAGTTGCTGAAAGTAGTCCATCTATCTGCCTTGATTTTCTGTGTATTGTTGAGTAGGTTGTTGCTGGCATCCCTTATGAAAGGTGTCTGATGACAATCTTCTTTATCTTTTTATCTTTTGCCTTGCAATCTTATACAGTTTTTATTTGGGCCAGCTACCAAGTCACTTTCCAGAAGCTGGTAGAGTGCATCTTATGCCTTGTTCTTTCGTATTTAAACTCCTCTGTCAGCCTCTTTGTTATCCAACCAGTATTCCTTCTTAGCCTGGTCCACTTTTTCTAACTCCCACATTTTGCTGCATTCCTCCTTTCTTTTGATGACTTCCTAGATGTCTACATTTCACCACCAACTTTTATGTACTTCATTACTAAATCTGGAACAGCCACATACCTGTTCTGTAGCCCTTACACGTGCTGTTTTAAGGCACTGCCATTCTTTTTCAGCTCTACCTATTTCCGCTTCTTACTGAGGTGCTAGAGCCCTGAGTAATTCCTTGAACTCTTGTGCTTTCAACCTAATCTCTATTGACTGTAGAGCCTTTTCTGACCACTGTCTGTAGCTGATTGTAGCAATGAGTTGTTTATTCTGTGGGCCAACTGTCTCACTGATAATGACTTTGTAATTGCTGGTTCTACCCTAGTTTCCTTTCCTTACTAGGAGCAAGTCTAACTGAGTTCCATGTTGGCCACTATGAAGCCATTTGCCAGACAGAAGTCTAGAATAGCCTCCCTTTCTTTATTTCTGTTGCTCCACCCATGTGGGCCAAAGCAGTCATCATATCCTGTTCTGTCTGTCCCAATGTGTGCAGTTAGGTCACTCTTCATATTGTCCAGCATTATCTAGTAGGCTCTGCAATTGCAGTCTAGATGCACTCTTTTTTTCACTAGCACAACCCCGCTGTGGGGCATAGGCTGCAATTTTGAATAATGCTCTATTGTAGTCTAATTGCCATGGTCTGTCACTAATTTCGATGATTTCCTTCACTGTTTTCTGAAGCCTCTCCCTCACCATGATTTCCATACCCTTTCTAGTCCATTTTCCAGCTAAACAGTAGCAGTCTGGCTTTGCTGTACTACCTTTCCATCTTGTCTCCTGGGTACATAAGATGTCCAGCATTCTCCTTAAGATCATGTCATCCACTTCCAAGTTCCATCCTGTCAGTGAAGCTATGAGTGCAGCAATTCTTAGTTCACATTTGGCAGGTTGATTGGTTTTATGTCTAGCTTCTTCCCAACAATGCTATCCCAGGCAATCCAAGTTGGGCAACTGGACACCAGTCAGTAGATTATTGACCCACGGATGCTTGGCTTTACGGTGGGTGCACACTGGCACATATACCTCTCCTACCACTAGAACGGGTACTGGTATAGGTTAGAGTAGGCTGGGTCTTCAACCCATTAATCACTAGTAAATAACCGTGCCCATTTAGTGCATTAATCAACATGACTGAATTGCCTAGAGCCTATTTTTACACCATAGGGTGACTAGCCCTTACACAACATACAGTCTGTGATCTGTGTTCTCTTATGTTGAGGATACTGGCACACCACAGATGATGCCCAAAGTAGTTGGTCTATACAACTCTACCCCTATAGGCTACCATCTAGAGTCTGTGCTGCTGCCTTTAGCCCCATTCTTGAGTGAGTTTGAGGTGGAAACATTCATTATATTTTTGAGAGGTGGGAGGAACCCTCAAACACTCAGAGAAACCATGCAGTTCCATAAAGGCACTGGTCAGAGTTCACAGGATTGAATCGTGTACCTTACACATTGGAGGTGACTCCCTTAACCATTACACCAATGTAGAAAAATGACATCAAGGAAGCTACTGGTCTGAGGAACTGAGTATTAGATGAGCACAACAAGGTGTAGATGCATTTTTTTTATTACCAGTAATATAGCTTCATTTTGTCATCTTTGGCACAAGGGAAATTACTGCAGAGTGTTTTATAATGGTGACATTGAGCCACATGCAGTGAATTATGAGCCAGTGAATATGTCCATACAAATCCAATGAGTAATGGATATCTTCTCTCTTGATGAAATGCTTAATAGAAAACAGCAAGAAGGATATATTCTAGCTATTCTGGAATGCTTTCTTTGCAATGAGTCAAGATTTAACTAAAGGCATGCTTTCTTTATAAAAGGAAATGAAAGTTACGACACTGTCCATTTTTATTTATTCCCTGTCCATACAGTTTAGGTAAATGCAAACTTGTCTTACAGGCAACCATTCTAAGTAAACAGTCAAGATCTGTTCAGAGTGAAAGGGTCATGCATAAAGCTAAGGTTGGAGGAGAGCAATGGTTATAAGTCAGAAATGTATCTGAGAATGGTCTCAACTAGTAACTGAGGAGGGAGAAAGATGAAAGACACAAGCACTCAGGTCACCCCAAGGCAAGTACAAATATGACTCAGTCATTGTCCATGCTGGTGTGAATGACCTGAGACGTACCTCCCTGGACTACATGAAAACAGACATAGAGGAGCTCTCTGAGCATGTAGCCCAGGCTGCTATGACCCTGACCTAGAGTAGCATCTTACCCTCACCAAGAATGATGCCACAATATGAAGACAAGATGATCAATTTCAACAATTGGCTTAAGTATTGGTGTCATTCAAAGGAGATCCAATGCCTGTCTGCCTGGGATGACATGCTCAACAAGCCACGATGCTTCGCTAGGGACGGCTTGCACCTGTCACCCCTGGGCTTTCGGATATTGGCAAAGGCTCTTGCCACTCCCATAGTGCCTTTTTTAGGCAAGGCTCAAAAGACAAACCCACCTCCATAGGTATCACAAGGGATAAGAAACTAAGAGTAATGCTACTCAACGCCAGCATGGAGAACATCGATATCTGTGCAGTAACAGAAACCTGGTTCAAGGCAACCGAGAGCACCCCAGCACTACCAGGTTATATCTCATACCATGTTTTTAGGCCCCAAAACTTGGACTGAACCACAAAAGGAGAGGGAGTATCAATATTCGCCAAAGATACCCACACCTCCAGGTTGGTGGCACAGCACGAAGCATTAGAGACAATCCATGTGCAACTAACAGTGGGTAAAACTGCCTTCCAGTTTATAGCCTGCTACAAACCACCCTCCCAAACCCAGGAACCCCAATCAGCCTTCCTGAGAACACTGGAAAATATGAAGGTCTCTCCAAACACCATTATATTGGGCGACTTCAACTACCCTAACATAGACTGGGAGCATTACTCTAGCTCCAACACCCTAGCCCAAAGGTTCCTAGAATTTATAAACTCAAATGCTATGGAACAACTTGTTGCCACTCCCACAAGAGGGGAAAACATACTGGACCTGATCATCACCAACATGGGGACTCTATGCTCCAGACCAGAAGTGTATCCCTCACTGCTAAGATCAGACCATAAACTAATCTCACTAGATATTCACATCCCGACCCCAGCCCCTGCCCAGAAAACCACAGTGAAAAACTTCTCTAAAGCAAATTTCACACACCTCAAAACCGAGGTGGAATCCTTCAAAGCCCCCGGGCATGTGGAAAATACGGCCCAGACCACAGAATCCTTTATAAATGCATTCTATGAACACCTTCAGGAATGCATGGATCATGCAATCCCAAATAAAACCAAGGCCCAATCCTCCAAAGTTAGGCGTCCTGTCTGGTGGACCCCAGCCATAAACAAACTATACAATAGAAGGAGGAAGCTACTACATGATAGAGCAAAATCCCAAAAAGGGAAGGCATCTCTGTTCAGTATTAGCAAAAAACTACGGGCACTCATAAAATCGTCTAAGGCCAGCTTCGAGAGAAAAATTGCACAGGACACTAAGGATAATCACAAGGCTTTCTTTAGTTATGTTAGGAACCTGGGTGGGAATTCCCAGATATGCTCAGAATTAGTCCAAAATGACAAAAAATACACCAAACCCACAGACATTGCCAATATCCTAGCTGACAGGTTCAGTGCAAACATCTCCCCCCCTTCCCCACCAAAAGGGCAAATATCTATCCCAGCAGAGTGCTGCCCCCCTGACATCTCAGATGCTCAGGTAAGAGCCACCCTCTCCAAAGCAAAAAGCACAGCATCAATGGGACCAGACGGTGTACCGGGCTGCATCCTACATGAACTCCAAGAAGAACTAAACCCAAACATAAAACTACTGTTCAATCTCAGCCTTACTACAGGATATGTACCCAAAGAGTGGCGTACAGCAACAGTGGTCCCTCTCCACAAAGGTGGTGCCTCAACGGATCCTGGAAACTATCTTGGTCTGCAAAGCTATGAAAAGGATCATCATGGACCTCATAAATAAAGATATTGGGGACCTACAGACACTGGATCCTACCCAGTTCGGCTTTCTTAAGGGCAGATCCTGCCTCATAAACCTGGTTGATTTCTTTGAAACAGTCACCAAGGCCATTGACGAGGGGAAGGTGGTCTACACAGCCTACCTGGACCTTGCAAAAGCCTTCGATACAATACCCCACTCGGGCATTATAGATAAGCTCACCAGCTTAAATATAAACCCCTATGTCACTAGATGGGTTGCAAACTGGCTCAAGGACAGAACCCACATGGTTAGAATTGCTGTAGCCATGTTAGACTCCAAACCAGTTACAAGTGGCGTCCCACAAGGCTCAGTCCTGGGACCTCTCTTGTTCGGTATATATTTCTTGGAGGTACAGGCTGACATGGAAGGACTGTGGCTGACCAAGTTCGCAGATGACTGCAAACTGGGCGCCATAATAGACTCTCCAGCTGACACAAGCATCCTAAAATAGAAACAGACAACTGGTGCCAGAGCCATGGCCTCAAGCTAAATGCCAAAAAGTGTATAGTCATCCCCTTTGGCAAAAACAAAGTGCCCACAAATTACCTCATAGGTGGTAATCCATTAAGTACGGAAGAAGTAATTAGGGACCTGGGGACCCAAGTTGATAGCAATCTCTCATTTGACAACCACGTGGCCAAAGTGGTTAGAAAAACATTTTATATAGCCCACCTAATCATGAAGGGATTCACATCTATATCAGGGGAGGTCATCGTGCCTCTTTACTCATCCCTCATCAGGCCCATAATTGAGTACAATGCCCCTTTTGGGATGTACCTTACCAGACACCTGCAGCAACTGGAAAGACCCCAAAGGTACCTCACCATGAGGATCAAAGGGCTCAGATGTCATATGCTGCCCGGTTAAAGAAACTCCAGCTCTACTCAGTGGCATACCGCCTGCGCAGAGGCGATCTGTGCCTGACGTATAAAGCCATGTCCAACCTGGAATTAATGGACATGCTGCACCTCAGAAAATCCAAATCCCATCGAGCTACGCACTCAAGAGACTTGAACCTCAGCACTGAAATAAATAGGACATGCTGGAGGGACAGATTCATAACCCAGAGGCTCCCTTCACTCTGGAATAAAATCCCAGTCCAGGTTAGGCAAAGTCCCTCATTGACTCTCTTCAAGAGGAATCTTGATGAGTGGATGGGAGATAGTAGGTTTACCCCGGGTATCACTTCTGTGTCACTGTTAGACAGAGGCACAGTATACTAACCTCGAAAAAGGGCATAGCAAAATTCACTTAAAATGGGTGGCGAAAGCCAAACACACTCTGGCTAGGCTTATAAATGCCCTAGGGCAGATAGCCTAGTATGAACCTATGAACCTATGAACAATATTGTCCTAAGTGAGAAGAAAGAAAGCACATGGATCTAATGTGATTTCTCTAATGATCATTTTGAACCTCTAAGCACTTGGAAAAAGCCCACAAAGACCTCTGGATGCAATAAGAATATTTAATAGTCACTCCACTTGGTAAAGAATAAGACTCTTAAAAATACCCCTTTGGGTCACAGTACATACACATTAATGCTTTTACAGAATAATGAACAGCGTTTTCATCTCCAAACAGACTTCTTCAGATGGAAAATGTATACTAAGTAAAACTCTGTGTGTATATATACTGATTACTTAATTGGAAAAACATTTTCATTGGCAGGACATTAAATATCTTGCATTTTGTATAAAGCAATCATAAAAGAAGCTGAGTGTTATTTAAAAACACTAACATATACATAAGTGTAAAACTATTTGTATTAAATATATAAAGTAGCTATACTATATATAGTAGCTATAGACACATATATATGTGTGTGTGTACACACGGGTATGTATCACTTCACGTAAAACTCATTTCACTGACAAATAGTATTCTAATGCAATTGGAAGGTATATATCATT
The DNA here is from genome assembly GCF_019279795.1 of Protopterus annectens. Lineage (NCBI taxonomy): Eukaryota > Metazoa > Chordata > Ceratodontiformes > Protopteridae > Protopterus > Protopterus annectens. Next base: position 52,845,293 of record NC_056742.1, read on the forward strand.
TTCCCCACTATCTGCGGTGGTGGTGCTGCAGTAGCGTTGTCGCCTCACAGTAAGACGCTGTCTGGTTCGATTCTTAGCTAGAGCGTCTTCTGCATGGAGACATGCGTGAATGGGTGTACCTTCGTTGAAGGTTGTGCGTCAGGGCTGGTAACTCGGCACGTAAAAATCAACTACCAATCATTAGCTGACCAGAGTTCCGCTGTGGCGACCCCTAACCAGGAAAAGCCAACATATCCTTTTCCCCACTGTAGTGTGATCCTGGTGTTAGTATATACATCAAGAGGGGGTGTGGGGGACGTGGCCCCCCACCTAGTTGTCTTTTACCAAATAATGTAAAACAAAACCAGACAGCATAAAACCAAAATAAGTGGGGGGCTACGTACCCCAGACCCCCCTTTCCCCTTAATATACATACTAACACCAGGATCGCACTACAATGGGGAAAAGGACATTTACCTTTGACTTGCCTTATTGTACTACTTGTTAGTGAAATGAGTTTTAGGTGAAATGAGTTTAAGGTGAAATGAACTTTAGGTGATTTGGTTTAGGTGAAATGAGTTTTAGGTAAAGTGATACATACCCATACACACACACACACACACACATATATATATATATATATATATATATATATATATATATATAAAGAGATATTCATAGATAAATAGGTATTGATTATATAGATAGACAGTAATTCCAATTGGCAGGAGGGGTGAAAAGAGAGGAAGGACAGATGTAAGGTGGAGCCAGTAGAGGGTCACAAAGAAAGAAATTATAGATGCTAAATATGGATACAATTGAACACAGAATGTAATAAAATATGGGTTGGTATTTCTGGCCAGTTTTGGGTTGAGTTAACAGAAGTAGGATCATAATCATCATCATCAGCCCCCCTTTTTCCCATTTTTTTACATGGGGTCGGGGTATCATGTTAACTATCGCCAGCTCTCTCGATTCAGTGCCATACTCCTGCATTTTGGTGATTCGGTCATGTTAACAGAAATAGGATATTGGATAGAAAATATGGATATGAGTATGTTGTAAAAGTCTAATAAATAGCAAAGTATACAGAAAAATGGCATTACTATATTAATTTGTTTAGATTCAAAAAGCGTGCAAAGACAAAACCTTTGAAAATCAATCTTTCTCTCACACACATAAAGTGATTGCAGTAATGGTAATTAACAAATACACACAGATAACACACACATTGCAGTGATTTGCCTGTAGTTTTTGTGATTGTCCAATTGGTTTTAAGTTTATTGAAACAAACATTAAATATTTAAAAATGTGAAAGTAGTTAAAGAAACATAACATCTTTATCACAAAGTAAACCATCGGTTAAGGAAGTGTGTGGAAGTTAAATTTAAAAAAATTGAGACTTGTCAAGTAAGGCATCAAAAGCAATGCTGCACTTGGGCATTCATAGCACTTACATTTTTTCACTGAGCAGTCTGCTCCACTTTTGCAGTCCCTTGCTCTACATTGCACAGTCTGTTTAAAGTGGCTGTGCCAAATCTGAGAAGCCCTTTATATGAATATAAAAGGATCAACAATATACTTTCTACAGTATATTTGCTCAACAGCATTTGTACAGCTGATGTAGACCACCCTTTAAAATAAAATTTGCATTTTGTTGAAACTTTCATTTCCACATCTAGCCATTTAGCATGTGTAACTTCACTTCACCTTTTGGATATTGACAAATCTTTAAACTTAAATTTGTATTTTGTCAGAGCATTCAAAATCTCTCACTTTTATTTCCACATCTAGTCCATTAACATGCAGTAATTTCACTCTTTTACCTTTTGGATATTGTGAGAAAGAAGAAATGTGTTTTATGCAGTCTCTTGTAAGGAACTGGTAGAAAGAAAGACAGAAATGGTTGGAAACTCCAGCATATGTGATAAAGAAAAGAAAGTGGTTAAGAGAACTGCCACCCCCACACACACACACAAATACACACACACACATGCTTGGGATGAAAAGCCACACAAGTGGAGAAAGAAATGTGGCTACCATTATTAGCACAAGGCTATTCTAGCATTTCCTCAAGTGAAAACCATTTTAATGTTTCTTAAAGACAGCCACATCATCTGACCATAGTAAAGTTAAGTGCAAATGCGCCTCTCTTTCTTATCATGCAATAGTCTCTCTCTCAGGGCGCACATGTACAAGCTTATGCTCATACTTATTTTAAAATAGGTACAATACTGAAGCATTACGTCAAGCTGTCACACACACACACACACACTGTAAGAATGGCAAGTGTAATTCAAAAGATAAGGTCAGTACTACATGGCTGCTATGACTCCTACAGCCTCATTCTGTACAGATGTGGACTGTTTTTTATGGTACAAGAGCAAATGCAATCAATACAATTGGAGTAAAAAAATAGTCAAAGTTTTATTCAATGAATTTGCTTTCTGTGGGGGCTCAGGTTAATATTGTAATTAATTCCAGAATACGTCAAATAGACTTAACATGATTTTTCATTGTTTTCCCAATATGTTTATTTTATTTTAAAACACATCACTCCTAGCTTTAAAATAACTTTCCTGAAGAAGAACGTGAAAAAACACGAACAATAATTAGAAAATGGAAATGTTTTCCTCAAAGGGAACATTTAAGAAATGGCAAGAAGGTTTCAAAACATAGCCTAGAACCACCCAAAACCAAGGACAATCCAACAAGTGTGAATGACTGCTCAAGAGACCTTGTGAACCCCCCTCCCACCCTGGCCCCTCTTTCGTCCACAAACTCTGAATCTCCATTTTTCCCTTTGGCGATACAGGTTTAGACAACTGAGTTCTGAAGATCATTCATTAAGGCTAGAGATGGCAGTGGGAGAAAATTCCTCCTTTCCAGGGGTCTTTTCTCATCATGCAGATCCAGTGGCGGCTGGTGAGTTCAAATCAAAGGGGGGCTGCAGAAGACAGCTGAATGGATGGGGACAAGGGAAGGGGCGTGGCTAACCAGAAAGGGACAGGGCTATGCTCAAAACCACAAAAACTGGGACTTTAATTAAACATGCTGCCCTGGGTGCGAAACCATCACTATGAGAGTCCAATCAAGACAAAATGAAGTGTAGAAGAAAAAAATATTTCAATGCATTGGCTACATGACAGCTTCCTTAATATATACATGGAAACAAAAAGGTTGTGAGGCATGAAAAATAAATTACTTTTTAAATACAGCGGTGGTGGTGCTTCGGTAGCATTGTCACCTCACAGTAAGACGCTGTCCGGTTCGATTCTCAGCTAGAGCATCTTCTGCATGGAGACATGCATGAATGGACGTACCTTCGTTGAAGGTTGTGCATCAGGGCTGGTAACACGGCATGTAAAAATCAACTACCAATCATTAGTGGACCAGCGTTCTGCTGTGGTGACCCCCTAACCGGGAAAAGCTGAACGACACAACAACTGGAATGCCAGTCAAAATCAAGTGTAAAAAAACAAGTAGCACTCAACCAAACCACTTCTCCTTGTACTGCAGTTCTAATTATAATTTATATTCAGCTTTATAAAAGTACCAACCTCTGCTATCCTCTGTTGTAAAAATGTTTCTTATCCAAAAAAGACCTGCTGCCTGACAGCAGCTGTCTACTTGTTGCATGGGGAAAACATGATCAAAGTAAAACATGAATAGCAAACACGAAACAACCTCAAAATAAATTGCTTAAAGGATTACTGCACAGGTTATGGACCACACCCGATAGATTGGCATTCTGTTTATTTTACGGGTAAAGCCTGAAAATATGACTGCAAGTCTCCAATAAATGTAATGAGCTTCTGAAAATACTTTAATCCTGTACTTTATTACAAAAACTGTCATATGCATTTCAATACTTAAGACTTGTACGTTGTCTAGTTATGTAAATATTCTCTGCATGACGACAACAAAAAGGCCTTCAATGTTGATAATTCTTTAACAGTATGCTTATTACAGCTTACTTGCATCTTACAATCTCAGACAAGCTTACTTGATGGTCATTAAAGCATTGCTACTTAAACATAGAGCAACAGGCACTGCAACATGCATTTTCTGAATAATAAGCACAAATCAACAGTATAAAAATGACAGAAAACCAGAACATTCTGCAAAATCAAGGACAGGTGAAAAGCCACTGTAGTACTTGTGTCTACCTTGGATGAGGGGATACTTTGCACACTTACACTGAATAACTGCTCCTTGCCTTGCTTGGACACATCCAGAGTCACTACATGGGGGAGTGGGGTGCAACAAGTATGTCACAATTTGAAATGTCTCTTGCTGACAGTGATGGCCCTGACACGTCATACCTCTCATCCTCATAGAAAGAAATCTGGACAAATCCATAAATAGAAGTGGGACAAAGGCCCAAAAATAAGGACAGTTTTTAAATATTGCTCTTTTAAACTTAGAAAGATAATGGAATAGTAGATCTTGCATTAGTATGAATTTACTGAAGGGTATGAAATCTGAAACTCAAATTTCTGTCATTATTTTCTAACTTCAATCTTTAATGATTTGCCACTAATTTGCCAGAAAAACACAATTTTATGAAAAACCAACAAAAAATGTGATGCAGAAATATAAAATAGCCACACAATACAGATGGGAACCTGTCAAAGAAGGGACTCTTTTTAAATATTAGTACTGTTAAGTTGACCAGCTGACAAAATAAGAGAATCTACATGCATTTGTGAAATAAAAGTAATCTATAACTCTGATTATTAGAATTATTTATTAATTGTAAACCCTCCATGTTTTCTTCCAAAATTACCATTTTGCAGAGGGATTATTAGGAGGAGAGCAACATGTTAAGCCAAAATCGGGACAGCTGAGAGGTTTGGATATATCTAATTCTATAAAGCAATTTATTTGCATGTACCTCTCAACCTCTTAACACAGGAAATCTGGAGAAGGCCAAATATATTGGGGGAAACATACAAACAGTATTAAAAATTGTTATTGGATAAACTTAGTTGCTAGAATAACAGGTCTTGCTTTACCATGCATTTTTCTGAAGGGTATGAAGTCTGAAAATCAATATCTGTCATTATTTGGTGACTTTATTCCTAAATAATTTTCCAGAAAACCACAGATTTTATGACAACAAACCAAAAATAACTAAATATCTATTCATTTTGCAAAAATCTGGACAGTTGAGAGGTATGGTTCAGCTGGGGCTGTCTGAAATTGCCGTTTTTCCCCCCTCACAAAATCATGGTCGAATGGGGCCTCCCCCCTGCAGACATTCTAACGTCCCATCACTTGGCTATTTCACCCCATTTACCATAAACACTGTAATGTGCATATTGCTTTACTTGTACAATTATTTGGATTTCATTCAAAAGTTTTATTTTACATTTTGCACCACAAGCACTATTAGACATATGCAAACAAAGCAATGCAGTTTCACAATAAAAATAGACAGCATTAAAACTTCTCTGCCCTTGAAATTCACATTCACTGAAACCCCTCATTAAAAGAAAATACATCTAGCCAGTAGCAGGTAAAGATTAACTTTGGGCTGTTTTCAAATCATAGGCCCCTTGCACACGAAACATACATGTGTTCTTTGATACACCTTCCTGATTGCATTAAATTATATTGTATAATACAGTACAGTTGCTGGACTGTATTTTATATTTATTGTTTTAAACATTTTTCCAGTAAACAATGAAACAAAATGCACGCACCAATAATGACAAAACTGCCCAATTCAGTACATTTCCATCATTAAATTCTACTCAGACTGCTCTATAGAGCATACCTTAAAGGCACTTAATAAAAAGAAAGGCAATATGGATAAACACAATGGATACTCTGTATAGCATGCCTTAAAGGCTCTACAAAGGACTCAAATTCTGTACCCTACCACCTCACACAGAGGATGTTAGACCAATTCACCAACACTAGAGATCAGGGAAGCTTGAAAATAGTACCTAATATGTATAGTGAAGATGGGGGTTGATAGCTTTTGCTACTAACTCGGGGAAAGTTAAGAGGTGTGTGTGTATTTGAAAGTATGTATTTTTGTGGAAGAGCGATGCAGGGTGCCTGTGCCAACACAATGCATCTGCCACTAGTGTCAACTACTGCAGGAGAGTGTTGATTCAAACTAGCAGTAGTTTTTGGTTATTCCGATGCATGCAAATTAGCTGATAATTAGATTTTTTTCTCATTGTGGGAAATGTGTTACAACATAACACATATTGTAAACAGCTTCCTTTTACTGCAGCTCTTACCATGGGTGGTGAGGTTGTTTCGAAATCATTAGGACTTTTTTCAAAGTTCAGTAACTGTGTGATTAAACAAGCACTTGGAAAGCAACTTGAGTTGGTCGTAACCGCATAGACTTCTGGGACATCTGCAGTCTGATGCCTTGTTTCCTAATCCAGACTGCTGTTTAACCAATCCGGATTAGGAAACAAGGCATCTAAGTGTTCTTTTTTCCTTCCCTTTCCATTTTACAGCTGGGGGGCTGCAGTCCAATAGCACGAGTTGCCACTGTGCAGATCAGACTCTCTAGTTTCTTCCTGTTCATCACATGCTGTCCCAAGGATTGATAGAACCAGTTCCTCATCCTCAGATGGGAAAATAGTTTTTTTATTCAAGGATGTTCTTAGTGCCACAAAATGAAAGATAGAAATGCTCGGAGATCAGTTCTTGATCTTTCGTTCCTAAACCTGTCTCTGATAGTGCCCAAATTCAAAATGTCACTTCACAACCCGTTGCCTCTTCTTCCTCTTTTAAGTTTCCTGGTAAACCCGACTTAAAATATGCTTATCAACACATCCTTAGCCATCCAGACTTCAGGTGTTTTTGAAGGTTTTTTTGTGCCTGGATCACATTATCAGTTCTTTTTCTTTCCCTTTGGACTGTTGATAACATCGAGTGTTCACAAAGTGGCAACAACCAGCTATAGTTCATTGCAGGCTAAAGGGTACCTACATTTTTCCATATTTAAGCAACTTGCTTATCTTTGTATAGTCTTTTAGTCTTTTTTCAAAGTGTCACAAATTTCTTTCTTGGGGGAGAGATTTCTTACACAAGCTGGTATTCCAAGAGAACATTCAAAAGACTTTCTCGTCTCCACTCAGGATTACATTCCTGGAATGTCAGCTAGAAACATCAATTCAAAGAGCTTTTCTTCCATAGGAAAAAAAAAATAGATCTATATCTTGAGCTATTTATAAGATTTTCCATTCAAACTTCAGTCACTGCAGGGGAATACCTCATGATTTTGTTTCTTATGGCTTCTACGAGTCTCATGACACTCATGGCAAAACTCCACATGAGAAAGATACAGTGGCACCTGAAATCTCTTTGGTCTCAGCACCAGCATCCTTTATCTTTTAAATCCCAGTTCTGGGGACTGTCAGAAGAGGAACCATTTGGTGGAGACAACAGATATCCTTAAATACAGGTCTCCCCTTCTCCCTCCCTCTTCCAAAACAGCCAGTCACCAGAGTTTCCTCAGACTTTGGTTGGAGAGCAGTTTCAGGAGGGATAAAAGTGCATGGTGTGTGGGACACCAAGAACAGATGCAGGCACATAAATATCAAAAGGATGTATGCCCTGATCAAGGCACTCAACTCTTTGAATTTTCTTTGGTTCCCCAGGGACCTCTTGTAGTTGTTACAAATGACACCACAGCCATGTTTTGCATCAACATGTGGGGGGAACAGAATGTACCCCCTTTTGCAGACTAGCCATGTTAGTTTGGGATACACCTTCATAGCACAATCACACTCTACAGGCATCCTACATTCTGTGAGAGCAAAACTGGGTGACACCCAAGCTGAGCAGACCCCCAAGAATGGAAACTAGATCAGGGGGGTCTTTCAAGATTTGATCCATCTGTGGTGAGTTACTAAAAGCAGAACTGTTTCAGGACTTCATGCAATAAGGCTCAGAAGACAGATGCCTTTTGTTTTCCTTGGAAAGGAATGTTAATGTATGCTTTTCCACCCTTTCCACTAATATGAAGAGTACTTCTGAAGATTCAGGAGGAGTCTCCTAAGGTCATTGTAGTAACTCCCTTCTGGCCGAGGCAACTATGGTTCTCCCTTCTTTTGGAAATGGCAAGGGAAAATTACCACAAGCTTCCCCACAGACTTGATCTACTTACACATGAACAGGGATGTTTGATACACTCCAACATCAATCAGGTTATTTGACTGTCTGGATGATAGGGTCCTAATTCCTTTTAGGCATCTGTTTACTGAGAACGTGCAGCAGATACTAATGAAGTGGAAGAATGCCTGATATAAGAAAATCATACATTAGCAAATGGAAAATATTTTATAGTTGGTGCCAACAGCATAACCAGTACCCACTCAGAGCCAGTTGTTCTCTGGTTTTACAACAGTTCTATGAATTACTATCCTATGGCCTTTCTAATTCCTCTATCATGGTTCATTTATCAGCAATTTCAGAATGTCTGCCCATGGAGCTTCATCTTTCAATGCAGTCTCATGTCAAAATGTTCTTGAAATGTTTCTAGATAACAGGCTTCCAATAAACCTAGTGGTCACTCTTGGGGTCTTAATTTTGTGTTAGAGAAGCTAACATTTGCTTCATTTGAACCAGCTAATCTGACTGACTTGAGGTTCTTAACGTAAAAAACAGTTTTACTGATTGCTCTTACGTCTGCAAGAAGAGCATCTAAGTTGCAAGCTGTTATGGTAAATCAACCCTATCCCATTTTCCACAGGGACAGCACTTCTTTGAGAACTAATCTGTCTTTTATGCTTAAAACTGTATTTGAGTTTACTTTATGCCAAACTATCCACTTTCTCGATTTTCTTTCCTGTACCCATAGCCGGCTTAAGGCACCAGCGAACCCTGAGGTCGCTGGGGGCCCCCAACCACAGAAAGTTATCATATCCTGATATTTTGTAACATGTCTGTAAAACCAACAAAAGCTGGTACATCAGTCTTGTATACTTAAACCATGAGGGTAATAGCTCTTATTCATATCTCCCTTAAAATTCAAAGATATTTCTGGTTGTAGTAACAGTGTTTTGTCAAGTAACAGGCATCAGAATTCCATTAAATATTTTACCAGTAACATAGTGCCTCTAGCTTAGCTAAACCCTGCTGTTGGACATTTTCTCAAGTAAAGCTAATTACATAGCCAGCTTTAGGTCCCTGTAAAACCCATGGTGCAGGGGGACCCCTTAATTATCTTTGACTGTGTGGGGGCCCCACAAAAACTGCTGCTGGTTGGGGAAAAACTAGGAAGAAAAAATGTGTTAATTTCCTAATTATGCTCTTTATCCTGAACAGGGTTGTGATATGACCCTGTTAAGATGAAGCTGATAATGAACATGAGCAAGGTAAGCACTAGAGAGATTGAGTGACTGATCTCAGTGCAAACTTTGGATTTTAAGAAGAGCTGATGCTTCCGATCATCGGGGATAGTTTCTCTTTCAGGTAGTTTTATAAATAATACCAGAACACCAGATACTATAATTCTCAATTTCTTTGCTTAAAAATTCATTGCTATCCCAAAAATAATAGAATAAAAGCTCAGAATCAGGAATCTGTTTAAATATTACTCTAATTCACTTAAAAGGTTACTAGAATAACATATTTTGCATCAACATGTATTTCTGGACAATGAGTATAAAACTCAGATGTCTGGATTGATTGAATGTTTGTAATTCTAAATGATTTACTAGCAAATCAGACTTTTTACGAAGGACAATGCAAAAGTATGAACAAAATCAGGGACAGTGACAGGTATGCATTACTCCTCAATGAGATAAATCTTAGCCCTTCCGCTGTTTGACGACTGCTAAATAGCAGTCACTGATCTGGTGTGGCAGTACCAGTGTTGCACAATGTATTGCTGTTTGCTGAAATAAGTACAAAACCAGTACTGCTGTGGTTTATGCATATATATGTGTGTGTGTGTGTGTGTGTACGTGTAAAAAAATATCACTGATTTTTATCCTTGCATGCACCCAATAATGACAGGACACAGACATTATTCTTCTGTGTATCAGTAAAAAATGTACCTAACAAGTAATTATATTTCGAAAGTAAGACCTATACATCACAGAACATTCAGATACTTAGATATTCTTGGAGTCTGGTGGCCCCTTCTCACCAGACTGTCTAAATGGATAATGGGGACACCCTTAATCAAACTTGACTCTGTGTGGTCCCCCACCAAAGCTGTTGCTGGTTGGATAAAAATGTATCAGTTTTCTGAATACGCTGTTTAATCTGAATGGTGCTGAGATATGACCCTTTTAGGATAAAGCTGATAATAGCCTATTTGCAACCACACCCATTCTAAAACCAGCCCTGCTCAAATGTGTGTGTACAGAAAGCTGCTATGGGTTTTGAGGGGCGGGAGATCGTGTTGTTATTACATCTTTAATTTTCATCACAGTCAAACCTTAGAGGTGCACACATGAAGTCATTATAGCTTGTGTTTGAGCTGAGGGCAGTGTTTCTCACAGATCTCAGAGGTGTTCAAAGAAGGTTACTATAGCTTGTGTAAGAGAGGTGCACTTTCTAGGAGCAACACATTTGAATATATTACCGAAATCATTCTCACAATCACGTATCAGGCACATATACATGTGGCTACCTTTAAGGGCAAGGGGTGAAGAACATGATATGCATATGTACATCAGCAGTCACTTGAAATATGACTAAGGCAATTTAAATCTCTGCTTTCATCCCAGTCTAACACCAGAGGGATGCACAGGCAGTGACTGTCTTTTGTAGGGGGTTAGGGAGGTAGGCAGTATTCCCAGATAAGACTTAAGTATTCTCACAACTACTGGCTTGTTAGTTGACTGTAAGTGACTATTTTGTCAGCTTTAAAAAATTAAGCCTTGGGCACAACTTATGTCTTCTTTGAAAGAAAAAAAAAATAAGACTGAAATTCTTTTATTTTTCGTGATTTTTGTTTAGGCCACCATTGGAGTAAAATGTTGACAAAAATGCTCTAAAATGCATCCCAGACCATCTGTAAACCTATGGCTTCTTTGACCCTGGCTTATTTGAGTGATTTCCTAAATGGTTATTACTGTGCTGTCTTGTTCAGGAAAGGTGTGTTGAAAGAATGTAAGGAAAACTAAAGCTGAACTGCAACACTGAATTTCTTTCCTTAATCATAATTTTTGTTTAAGCCATTATTGGATGAAAAGGTTATATAAAAAGAAAAAAAAAACCTTTAAATGCACTTCAGAGCATATAGAAAGTTATGGCTTCTTGAAAAAGCTGAGAGTAAAGCAAAATGTGAGAAAAGGAAGAAAAAAGTAATGTGCATGGTATGGGGAGCCCAAAGGCGGGGATCAGAGGAGAGGACTGGAGGGGCTGTTTGTTTGTTGGGGGGGGGGTTTGAAATGTAGGCCCACAGTCATCATTTCACTGTCCAGACCTGTACATAGAGTTGTTGTGATGTATCATTGTTGCAACTAAGTGCCAGTAACTGCAACTGCCCCTTTGTTAGACAGGTCAACATAGTGATAGTGTGGTACATAGCGTCTATATGACATGCTCGACAGTTTATTTGGTCGACAGTTCATTTGATCGACAAGCATTTTAGGTGGGGGGCTTCGCTCCCCACACCGCCCCTAACTATATATATCAACTCCAGGGTTGCACAACATTGGGGAAGGGGGCAAATCTGCTTGTCGACCAAATGAACTGTCGATCATATGAGTGTCGATCATATGAACTGTCGACCATGTCATATAGACCCGGTACATAGGCCTGTTGTAAAGTAAGAGCTTGTAGTGACAGGTCTGTCTGTGGATACTACTCCTAAAAGTTTGCAGCATGAAATAAAAGGTTGCTTAGGATGGATGGCATTGATAGGATGATACTTGTACTGAAGTGCCTAGGGGGCCCCCAATTTGATATTTGCTGGGGCCCCCCAAAATGCTAACACCAGCCCTGCATGTACCTAAAATGAAGAAGGATACTCCAAGCCTTGGATGACAACTCAGGTACTATCTTGACAGAACTAAACCTTTCAGATCTTTGGATCAATTTTTCATTTCTTGTAAGGTAACAGAAGGGACAAACTGTGTCAAAACAGACCATTTCTAAATGGTTGTCAAAGGCTATTACCTTTTATTATACTCACCATAGCAAAACTATTCCACCATAACTGTCAGCGTCTGAATGGTGGCCACCTCTGGTCATGTCCTGTACCATGATGGAAACTCTTCCCCAAAGTGGGTTAAAGACTGATAGGTCAGTAGGAATGAATCTTAGAGAGTACCTAGGAAAACAATTGCAAGTCTAACAACATATCAGAGTACATTAGCTTGCACAAATGACAGTCATTTCAATTCCACTGCAGTTCCATCTTGTCACAAAACTCTAGCTACAAATGTCAAATATATAATCTGGCAAAGTAAAGTTTTTCTTTGGCTCAACCATGATAAGGAAAGCTCAATTTCCTATGATGCCCATGATTTTTTTCCTCTGTAGAGACCCACAGGCAAAGAGAGAGAGAGAGAAAAAAAGTGCATCAAAATAAATAAAATGTGCTTTGGTTACATTTCAGACGGTATCTTCTTTGTTTGCTTACCTATCCACGAACAATGCTACCCCAAAACATAACTTGCAACTCGTTTACACCTGCTTTTTCTTTACCCCAGGCAGTGTTGTAAATCATATATCTGCACTACTTTACATAACCTCCTCTTGTCTGGGGGGAGACATATACACACACACAAAAAAACAGAGCATCACCATAAAGCTACATCACTCACTACTTATGATCTCCAAGCCGAAGCATGCTGCAATAATATGGGGGCTACTCCTCAGTAATATCCTCTTTTGCCTAGTTACATTAGCTTCTGAATGCAGACTCTTTAGAAGAGGACACATAATGGGCATATGCTTATAGGTTCATAGGTTCACACTAGGCTAGCTGCACTGAAGGGCCTTTTTAAGCCTAGACAATATCCTGAGGTCAGAATCAAACCCTGTACCTTGTGCCAATGAGGTGAAGACCTTAACAATTGTGCCAAACTATATGGGATAAAATCCAATACATTAGATGCTAAGCCATCCATGAAGCAATGCTGCCTTCGGACTCAGTACTGCTTAGATATCTGCTCCAATCACTGATTTTGGCCACTTCCCCAAACATCAGTGGTCAAAGATAATTTTTGGCAGCAAAACAGTTACAGTACATAAACACAAAATAAAAAATAAAAAAGGAGAACCAGTGGCAAAATACAGACCCATTTCAGAAATCAGAATGCAGGGTGAACAGTCTGCAGATGTTACTATTCAAATGTCAGAAAATCACTCTAATAGAACTGGTTGTTGGACAGATTTTCAAAAAATATCATTTTGGGGAGCGGTATCATTAATACGATACCCATGTAATTTCACAAAGACTACACAAGCAGTAGATAAAAGCAAATATTAATGATTATACAACGAACCTCCATTAATATTCCAAAACGTGCGCACTGATTGGTCAGCGTGCACATTGTAAATCAAAGACTTATACTAACGGAAAAAAGGTCCAGTTGCCCGGACTTTTTCCATTAGTACAAGTCTTTTTTTTACAGCAACGGAGAACGCAAGATCTCCGTTGCTTTTTAGAAACTGTCTTGCTATGTTAAAGGAGTTTAACATAGCGAGACAGCTTTAAAAAAAAGTAACTGAGATCTTCCTTTCTCCGTTGCTTTTTGTAAAGCTGTCTCGCTATGTTAAACTCCTTTAACATAGCGAGACACTTTGTAAAAAAGCAACGGAAATCTTGCTTTCTCCATTGCTTCCACCCACAGCTCTGATGCCATCCGCAGCTCTGATGTATTGCGTAAGCAAACGCATGTGCAGTACTCTGATATATTGCGTAAGCAAACGCATGTGCAGTACATCAGAACTGCCGCAGAATACCAGTCAGCTGCGGAAGGGCAGCACGAAGGCATTATACAATGCCATTTAAGAAAAGCAAGTATTTTTTTTCTTAAATAATGTCATTGTATAACAGCAATAACCCCCTTCTGGGTGTGGGTAATGCTGGATTTACCCACAGTTGTCTTTGTTTGGCCAATTGGGCTTCGGCCTCGTGACCAAACCACACCAACCGTGGGTAAATCCAGCATTACCTACACCCAGGTGTGGGTTACTGCTTAAGTATTAAATAAAAATAAATTGTCGCTTCTTCAATTAATAAATGCAGCCACAGGGTCAGTATATGTTTTCAACAAAATGGTACGAAAACAATAATTATGTTACTGCAATATAACAATAAGACGTAAATATGTTCACTAATAAAACTGCGGCACGAGCAACAGTATGGACTAGCACTGACAGAGATTCACAAGAAATAAAATGGAAAGACAAAACCTCATTTTACTTTGGCATAACAGTACATGGTATATAGTATGTACAAGAGAAGGCAGAAATGACAGTGCAGTGAACCCAGGTAGTAAATGTGGTTCAACAGATAAACATCGACAGTTACATGATTTTTACTAATGCAGTTGTTCACTGAAAGTATTTTCATATAAAATGATAGTAATCCCTCACAAGCTTTAGCAGAGGCTTTATATTTTGTATGTTGAACTAAAGCATATAAATGGTTACAGGCAGACTGGTCAGGGATCTGCTTTGTAAGCTATCTAATTTCAGCTAGCTGGACAATTCAGAGTATAACCAGATTAAAACCAAGCTGTAAGTGAACAGAAGCAAATAAACAATAGACCATGTAACACGATTAGAAGAACTGGGTGACATGGATTTGGGAGATGATGGGATTTCATGAAAAAGTATAGACCCTTGGAATGGTGTGGCTGAAGCCATTTTGAAACTAAGAAAAGTGACTAAGTTAATAGAAACATTAGCCAATTCTATTTATGGTGCTATTGCAGAAGATATATCAGAAATGACAGCTTTTACTCTGCCAGCAGTTCTGCTACAGAGTAGGATAGTAGTGGATTATTAAATGGGAATGGGGGCATACAGTATAACTGGATTTGAATATTTTGCATAGATTCTGGATAACTGAATAATTGTGGGTCTATAAAAACACCTTTGTGTTATACAAAAGGTGGAAAAAAATACTCAACCTAACTATGATGATTTGTAGTTTAAATAGCTAGGTAGGTTATTTACAGGCTGGAAAAGGGCAACATATTTTTTTCTCTTCATATTTCCTTAGATTTCCCCTATAAAGCAGTAAAAATGCAAAAATGCAAGAAGCTACCTTCATATGGAATAGGTCTGCCTCATAGCCACAAAAGCCTCCTGCAAGGAGGCTTTTGAACCCTGCCAGAACAATCCAATATCAACAAATGAATCATCAAACAAGTAGGCCACCCAGACCATTACTGACCATTGGTGATACTGACCACATCTACCAACACAGACAATATACTGTACCCACAATGCAAGACCGGTTATCTGCTACATCCACAAAGGTGTCAGAATAAATAGTAAACAAGAAATCCCCAGTTACTGACTCAAAAAATAGGAGGTGGAACTCCTACACATATAAAATACAGCCTAAGATTCTAATCCCTTTTAGGCAGAAGCAAATAATTTTTTTCCCATTCTATCCCTTTACAACCCTCTCTATATACCAGCCAATGGGAACATCGAGGCCTTTGGAGATGAAGGGGGCCCCAAGGTCAACCAAAAGTCATTATGAGGGAGTCTGCCACAGGATGGTAACAGAATGATGACCAGGGTGCATGAGACCAAATGATCACATACACACCAAAAGTTCTTTCCAGGTAGTGCAATCCAAAAAACAGCTGAAGGATGAAGTGCATCTCTCGGTTCATCCACCTCAAAGAATGAAGTACTCCCTCACTGTCCTTGTCACCAAAAGTAACCAGCTGATAATGGAGACCTGCATCTTACATGTACTCTAGAAATTGGATTGTAGTACTCAATGGGATTGCACACAACTAGTGTAAGGGAACACAAGGCCCACAAAGAAGCACTCAATGAATAGAGGCTTGTGCCAGGCCTAATGATGGCAAACAAGTACTCATGCAGAAGTCCATAATCATGACTGCAGATGTTACTCAGGTAAACAAGTACTAGAATGTACAACTACACATGGAACTGAACTTATGAGTAGATGCTCAATAAGGATCACTGTTGCAATCATACAACTTATAACTCAGCCCCCTTAGCCAGATTCCTTTCTCTGTGGATGTTGGTACATCCCTAGGACATGGAAATGTTATCCAACACCATCTTCAGTGTTTTTCATGCCCAAAATGTAGCAGCTAATCACTGACAGAAAAATTAATGGGTTATGGGGATGTATATCAGCATCTAACCCATAGGCATTCAAAGAAGGGATCCATCACGATCTGCCTTCCTTATTTAAGTCAGGTCAAGCACAATGTTTTGTTTTCCAGAGGCACAGCAACAAGACAAAGCAAAAAGGCAAGTGTGTGAGAGAGGGGCACTGGTACCCACCCACAGCCTTTGCTGACCTGGGGTTGCAGAAGGAAGGTGGGAAACTATACTGCAACAGTGATCCTACTTGAAAATGTACTATTGTTAAATTCCTTACACAACTGTACTATATTCTACATATGGATTACTGTTGCAGTCATAGGTTTGGTACAATTCCCAAATATTGGCCAACTGTTAGGAGAATTGCTGCTTTGCAGGAACAACCTGCGATAACCCTTGTAGGATGGCAGTGGTGAAAACTGACCACCCTCTGGACAGGATGACAAGTCTGAAGAGCATGAATGTCTGCTCAAAGGACCAAGTGGCTGCTTCTAGAACAGTCTGGGGTATCTACACCTCTAATAAAAGCAGTAGTAGCTGCTTGTGGTCCTGATAGAATGAGGTGTGGCTTGCCCTTGCAAAGACTTCCAAGAACAGAATAGGAGAAGCCAATGCAATCAGCTTGCAATTTAATGATACCATGTTTTGAAACTGGTCTCACCTTCCAGTACATAATTAAGCAAGAGAGAGTTGCTCAGATTTCTTTACATTTTTGCTTCCATACAGGCAGTATCTAAATGGGATATGATTGGAGAGATGATAAAATCAGCAAACAAAGGAGAGTAGTACTGCTGGAACTCAATCCATTCTGAAGTCTTGAGTACCTTCATGGGGTGGACTCTGACTTTACAAAATCTCAATTCAACACTGATAGAGTGTATTTTATATAGCATGCATCATGGACAGAAGTTGGTTAAAAAGACAGCTAGGAGCACAAGTCCCAGAATAAAAATAAAGTCTAATCCTAGTTATGTGCACTAGTGCCAATCTGGAAACAAATTACAGTGTAGAATCATCAAAACACAGACTCATTCATATACTGGGGTTACGCCTAGCTCAGGCTGAGGATGGTACACCTATTGCAGAAAGCAGTAGAAGTACACAAAAAAAACACAAACTGACAGACCAAAAAAGAGCCATAAAGATGATAGAGTAGACTACGGAGGACAAGAAATTATGCAGTTGTATTATGCAAGAACACCATCATTTCCAGAAAGAAGATATTCAAAAAGATTAAGATAGAAATTACATGAAATAAAAATACCTGCACAAGAAAAACTGTCAAAAGCTTCAAATGCAAACTTGTGTTCATTAATACAACAGATACATGAAACACATTATATAGACCGAGAAACTTTGGACCATTTGGAAACAAAAGCGACTGAGAAGTGTGAGGAAGAACAAAACCTAGAGATTTTTGAAAGGTATTAAAAAGAAATATGGACATGGAAAAGAAAAATATTTAATATGGTGCAACAATTATGTAAAGGAGAAAGAAAAACTAATATAAGAAAAGCAGCACCAAAGATATTTGAAAAGAAATACAGGCAAAGGAACCCAGATATGGAAAATTTTAATACAAAAAATAAGATCACAAAAGAATATAGAACAGAAGATTAGTAAAGTTGTTGTTTGTCTTTCAGCTTTTTCCTGGTAAGGGGTCGCCACAGTGAAACTCCGGTCCGCTAATGATTGGGAGTAGATTTTTTACGAAACGTCGAGGTGCCAGCTCAACACCCAACCTTCAATGAAGGCACGCCCATTTACGCACGCATGTCTTTGGAACGCTACCCAACTGCGGGGAGGACATGCAGACTCCACACAGAAGGCACTCTCAAGCCAAGCCGAGAATCTAACAGGAGAACTTCTTGCTGTGAGGTAACAATGTTACCGCCGTACCACTGCGGCATCAGAAGATTAGTAAAGTAAAAGTTAAAAAATAGAACCTGAAGTTATGGATTACCTATGTAATGAAGGATTTAGTGCAGAAAATCCATCTCTAGTAATGTCACAGCATGTGGGAAGCATCTGATCACTTGCCACATGAAGATAAGCTGGAGTCTTCAGTAGGAAACAAGTACAAAAGTTCAGTTGGAGTTGCTCAGTAAAGAAAGGAGTGGAAAACAGTGGCAACTCTTGATGCAGTCAATGTTGTGGAATGATAGGCCAGTGAGTTCCCATATGAATGAGCATTTAATGATGCAGGATGTAGTGAAGAGAATGTCATGGGAAGATATTCTGTAACTTTCTGCAGAATGCCTGCAGAAAATGGAGAACAAACAATGTGCCCTCAGTTTAGAAAAAAATAATCTAAGGAAGAACTATTTGATTAAATAAAGATGGACAGACATATTAAGATTACTGAAAAAAATTGATTACAGAAAGTCGGTAAGACCAAAAATGTTTGAAGTCTGATAAAACAAATGAACATAGTAAGACTTTTAACAGAAATTCGTGTCATATAAGAGAAATAAATAGGATTTATTACCATACAGCAATTTATAAATGAATAACAGATAAGGTCTTACCACAAAAACACAAGGCAATAAGGGAAATGAAGGAATGAAATGCCATCATGAAAGTATCAAACAGCGAAAACTATTAAGCAATTAAGACAAAGCATCACTGTTAAGAGTACAGAAGAGGGAAAAGATCCACAAAAATACTCAGAAAGATACACACAAAAACAATGCACAGTATCAGAACAGACCAGGATCTATCATACACTATCGTAAATAATAAACCAAAGATATCAGCACAGGCAGAAAAACTTAGAAGATGTGCAGATAAATATAAAGGAAAATTACAAAATAAGCAAATTAATGACCTAAAAAGGTTTACAGAGAATTGGGAAACAAAGCAAAAGGAATAGAAACACCACCAACAAAGAAATAGACACATTTGGGAGAAATATCTATGAAGACCCTATGGAACATAGCAAAGATGCTGAATGGGTAGAAGTAAAAGAAACAGAAGTTCAAATGTGCAGGATATGAAATGGGGTGAAGTAGCAGTCAGAGAAATTGAAATAAAATTAAGAAACCTCCAAACTGGAAAACCCCAGGCCCAGATGCAGTAGCTAACTTCTGGCTAAAAGTTTTAACATTTTTACAAAGATTTAGCCCCGAGTACGAACTACATATATGCACATGCCAAACAGACAGCAACTGGGTCAACAATAGGAAAGACTATACTGCTCTTTAAGAGTGAACCAGCAAGCAGTACTAAAAACTATAGGGTAATAACTTCCATTCCGATGATGTGTTAACTATATACTAGAATTCATGCTGACAGAATTTATAGTCATTTTGAAGAAAACTCAATCATGGCAATAGAGCAAAAGAGTAACAAAAGAAAGTCATATTGTCAAAGGATCATTTGTTGTTAAAAAGTCATACTCAGGAATTGTAAAAAGGAGAATAATCTAAGTATGGCTAGATTACAAAAAAACATTTGACAGTATATACCACATTCATGGTTAAAAAAGTGTTTGGAAATGTATGACACTACATTGGTCAGTTACATTACAAGGACCATGAAACGGTGGCAAACCACTTTGCAGCTAAGGGACAAACTATTATCCCAGAGGGAGAAATTCAAAGGGGCATATTCAAGGGTAAATGTCACTACTCCTCTTCTGTCTTGCCCGTAACCCATTAAGCTGTCTACTTAACAGAACCACATTTTTACGACCACTTTGATGATTCCTTGAAAAGCTTCTTTGGAAAAATGTTTCCTTAAATCAGATCTTTGCAGTCTTGGAAAGTGTGCA
Organism: Protopterus annectens; assembly: GCF_019279795.1. Taxonomy (NCBI): domain Eukaryota; kingdom Metazoa; phylum Chordata; order Ceratodontiformes; family Protopteridae; genus Protopterus; species Protopterus annectens. The sequence continues at coordinate 52,865,310 of NC_056742.1, forward strand.
AAATAGTTCAAGAACCTTAAGGCAAAGGTTGCCAAAGCATAGACACACTTCATAAATCTGTCCATCACCCAAGACTCTGTTTTGGGGGGGGGGGTATGAATAGAGGAACCCTTCCGTGAGTTCCTTCTTAGTATCCACCACCATGACCATGGCATCAACAGGCTCTCCCTTACACCAAAACTGTTTATCCTTTGGAGCCGTCATGATTTTATTGGGCTTCCTGGTAACTGGCTCAATAGTGTCTGGATCCTTCCATGCCCACCACGAGACATGTTAATGAGCTCGTCATCAGTTGAGGACACCCAGGAGGTAGATGCGCCGGTACTGAATACCTCCAAGTACAGATTCTTCTGGTGAAGGGTTGCAGGACTTCCAGCCACCTCTCGGTTTCAGTATTTCTAGGATGTCTCCAAAGGAGACATCAGGAGGTGGCTGTGGGGACCAATCATCCTCATCAAAATCGGTATCTTCGGTGACAGATTTAGGGGAATCTAAATGCTTCCTCTTACAAGTTTTCTTCTTAAGACCTCCTCAGAGGGATACTCTGGGGAGGTGTCAGAAGAAGCGTGATCTCGTAATGGGAAGTCTGGGGTTTCGTTACTGGCAGTCACTGTGGAAAGGATAGTTGAGACTCCAGATGCAGAGATGGGACAGATGTAAACAAAGGAGCCACGGGTATAGGCACCATCTAGTCAAGGGTGCAGACAGGGCTCTCTCCATGGCTGCAAAGGCAGACCACCCCAGTAAGGGATAGGATCCCAGATCCAAATCAAGTCTCTGATCCACAATCCTACCCTGCCCCAAAGACAGTCCACCCAAGGCTGAAGTCAGAGCTGAAGTGACCACTGTTGAGGCTTTGAGGTGTAAATATGGGTCCGAAAACCTTGGAGTCGAATGAAGCATCTCAGACACTACAGGGCAGAATCGGCTCCAAGAGCTCTCCTGATTCGATTGAACCAAAGAGCTCAGAACAAGCCTCTGCTCTTAAGATAACGATAGCCTCGGATCCAAAGCTGACCGGCCTGGGGTGACTCAGAACCAAGGGCTCAGAGACCTTGAAAGAAGTCAGAGGAGGAATTGACAAAGGTGGAGTACTGGATGTACGGATTTCCTGACCCAATGGGGTAGGAGCTGAAAGGACAGATGGATGGTTTTATACCAGGAGGATCTTTCGCACTAACCCCTTCACATCCACTTCCATAAGGCTTCTGGAAAAGCAAGTGAGCATCCATGAAGGAAATACTGGTCTTTCTAAAACAGGAGATGGGACCCTGGATGGAACTGGGCTCAGTGAGGAGGAATATATAGTTCTGGGTAAAATTAACAAATCCGCAGTTATTTATGTTGGATCCAAGGGAGTTTGATTCAATGTGCCTTTAAATTTCATAGTTTTTCATTTTGAAGTCGTCAGATCCAAGGATCCGAGAATTGTTTCTTAATGTGTTTCTGATCTGAAGTCAGACTGAAAATTCTGGCCTTTTCTTTTTCGGATCCGATGGAGCTGGAAAATATCTTTTAACAGACAGAGTCTTAGAGGCCGCTGAGGTGGCTTGGAGAAGCAGGAGAATTTTCTTGATTTTTAAGAAGCTCCAGATAGTGCCTTGGTAAAGGAGGACGGAAGTAATCCCTTCAAAATAAGTTAGTTCTTGCATTTAACCAAGGCCCTTGGTTTGAAAGCATGATAAATAGGACAGGTTTCTTGGAGATGAAGGTGTCCAAGATAACACACAGAGTGTAAGCTAGTCAGAGGGATTTTCTGACCGCATTTTTTCAAAGCTTGCCAGACTTTTCTCTCTTTTTTTTTTTTTTTGACATCCTAAAAGATGGATTTTGCACTACAAACAACAAGAATAAGTACACTGTAAAACTGTAACTATAAGGTCTTATTAACAGTAAATTATTCAAAAACAGTATAAGGATTTTTAAGAAGGGGGGGAAAAGAAAAATGAAAAAAAAAAACATAAAAAGGTAGCTAAAAGCTATGACAAGTATAGGGGACAGAAAAACGGGTAAAAGTGAGAAAAATTACTAACAATAGTAATTTACAGAGTACACTAGTAAAAGACGAGAAAAAGAATCAGGAAAAACAAAAAAAGCAAAAAATTAACAAGAAAAACATCTACATTTAAAGCTTGAGAGTCCATAACCACATCTTTCACAGTGAGTTGGCAAATGAGATCTGAGGTAATAGCAGATTGGTGTTTTCTGGGTAAGGGAGAAGCTCAAGAGTGCTAAGTTGCCACAAGCTTTTGCAACAGCCAAGTCAGATCCAAACCCATCAGTTGAGGACGGAATGAAAATTCAACATCAGATGCATCTATTTTCCAAGTCCCTGTCTGCCGAGTTCTGGAGCAGGACTTTTGTAGTGGACTGTTCTGGTGAGAGGCAAACAAATGTATAGATAGAGTTAGGTCCAGGAATAACTCTCTCTAACATTCATTCACTGGGTCCAGAAGATCTTTGCTTGGTGAGTTTGCCAGGGTACTGTCCTGACCTGGAATCTAAGATGCTGTTCAGAGTCAGCCCTAGTTCTTCAGCCAGCACCCAAATCTTCCTTGTGAGGCTGAACAAAATGTATGACAGGGTACCACCCTGGCTGATTGCATAACACATTACTGTCATGTCATTTGTCAAAATCTGCAAGGTCCCCAAGGTTGAATCCTGCTGAAAGGCTTTTGTGGCCAGGTAAATTGCTAGCAGCTATCTCTGGTTTACATGCAGTTTTCTCAGCTGTGGTGTCCAGATGCCCTGCACTTTAAGGGAACCTAAGTGGGCTTACCAAGCTGTCTCTAAACTGTCTGTAGTGAATCTTGTCTGCGTCTGGTAAAGTGAAATTTGCCTCTGGGTTCTGCAGTATGTTGGTCTTCTACAGTAGCAACTCCTTCTTCAGGCAAGGAAGGAGAAACAACAGGGAATCCAGGGGGTGAGAATGCTGTTCTGAAGCATTTTTTTTTGGGGGGGGGGGGCACTGAAGTTTTCATGTAACTGTTGCAAGTGGAACTATGAGAACTCAGGATGTTGCATAACCCAGAATCCTCAACTTCCGTTCCTGAGGGAAATGCCTATTCATAGGAGGCAGAGAGATCTATGAAGAAAACCCCACTGATGAACTATGTCCAGAAACACATCACTATGAAGCATCCATTCATGAGGTGATGTCCTGAATCTGCTGGGATAATCTGCCATAGAACTGCATGCTCTAAAGGTATATATATATATATATATATATATATATATATATATATATATATATATATATATATATATATCTATATAGACTACCTATAAAGTCACTTGCAGATTGACTATTTCCCATGCTTGAACGGCTAATCTGCATAGCGTGCAAAACCTCATGCTCCCTTGTGTTTTTGATGTGCCATGTGACTGTGAAGTTGTTTGTATAAACCTTCAAGGGACCTGGCATAACAATGATAAAAAAGCTTGAAGGTCCAAAATGACAGCCCTCATTTCCTTAATGTTGATGTGATCTACCCTTGCTAAGGGGACCAAAGGCCCTGTACCTTCAGGATGCCTGAAGCAGTTCCCCACCCCAGCTCTGGAGAGTCTGTGAAGAGTTCATGGGAAGGCTAAGGAGGTTAAAAAGGAACACCTGGCTTGAGAAATCTGTTGGACCCACCAAGGAAATTCCAGTTTTGAGACATGGGAACAAAGGACCTAGACACAGTCTACTGGGTGGCAGTGCTGAAGTCACACTGACCTTTGGTACCACTGAATCTTCTCATATGAAGCCTGGCCCAGGGAAGCATGGGGATGGCAGAAGCCATGAACCCAGAGGCTTGAGAAACTCCCTGGCTGGAAGAGAGGACAGGGGAAACAGGGAAAGAAAATATTTTGTGAAATAGAAAACCTTGGAGGCAGGAAAAGAGGCTAGGATTGGAACAGTATGGATCCTGCAGTTTAGAAAAATGTGATCATAAAATGGAGTTAACACTGACTTTTATGATTAGCAGTGAACACCAGGCTGTGTAATAGAAGCTGGACAAAATGAAAATCCCACACAAGCTTGGATTAGGATGGGGTATGAAGCAAGAAGTCTTCTAAACAAGGAAATATCTGAATGCCAAGAAGCCTGCAAAAGGTGACTACTGGAACTAGGCATTTGGTGAATACCACTGAGGCTGTTAAATAACCAAATGGCAAAGCAGTGAACTGAAAATGAGTAGAACAAAAACACAAACATTTCCTGAATACAGGGTAGCTAGAAATATCAAGGTAGGCATCCTTTAGATCCAGGGACACTAGAAAAGCCTAGGGAAGCAACAAAGGAAACAGTCTAAAGAGAAAGCATTTGGAAGAATGGCACTATGAGAAAAGTGTTCAGAAAGGAATGATCCAAGACCCATCTTTCCGGAGGACCAGAAAGATCCTGGAATAAAACCATTAACACCTCAGTCTGTGGAATGGGTTGAATAGTACCCTGGGTCTAACAGACCCTGCTATACCCCAAGAAAATGACAAAGCTGTTCTGCAGGAGGTTAAGGGTTACCAAATAAGGAGAGAAAGATTTTCCAGGCCATGAAGTAGCTCTGCTGGATAATGGACAGAACCCAAGAGACTGTAGTGAATGCTTGCCAAACTGCAAGAAACAGGGAAAGCCTGAGGGACAAGGGAACCTGGCTGACAGGAAAGAACAGCAGAAAGTCAGACTGCTGCAGACTTGTCAGGAAAGGACCGTTTTTGGGGCCTATGTACTCGAGTAGACTATTCAGAAAATATCCCAGCAGCCATCTTACCCTTGGAAGACTGTCTAGGCTAGATGTGTCCAACCTGCGGCCCTCAGAGCTCTGCCATGCGGCCCTCTACCTGTAACTCCAAAATTGATGTACGCATGCCCCAAAACACTTTTTTGTTGTGTTTTTTTAATGCCCCCCCCACCCTATCTGGGAAGCGTCCGTGGCCACTGGTTGGGGGAGGACGAATGGTCTACCTATCGTCAGCAGTGACCTGTAACTCTAACATTGGTGTGCGCATGCACCAAAGCATCCTTCTAGTTTTGATTTTTTTGCGCCAAAGAAGGGTCTGTGTGTTTGTGCCATGATTTCGTGCCAAAGAATCATTGTGTGTGTTCTAAAGAGGGACTCATCTATGGATTTGCTGCCATTGCCTTTTAAAGAGACATCACTTAACCTGTGTTAATAGGCAAGTATGGTGTGAGTGCATGCATGAAAGCAGAATGTTTGTGTGCATGAAAGTAGGTGTGTGTGTGTGCATGACAGAGAGACACATGCACAAAGAGGCTAACATACAAAAAAGTTAGCTCACAAATGCATCCTACATTAAAAGTACACTTTCATTAAATGGCAGCTTTTCTGACAGGGACAGTGTTGTATTGAATATGAAATCATACCTCTCAACTGTATGGATTTTCGAAGAATGTCTGGATTTTTGCCTCATCTTCCAATTTGTGTCTTTTGCTTAGGAAATAAAAGTAGTTATCCAAGGTAATGCAGTCCCAGGGATTAAGAATGTGACAGTAGCCTAGGGTTAATGGGTCAGTAATGGATTGACTAATGTGGGACTGTAGCATATAAAGGGTTTTTTTTTTTTTCAAAAAGAAAAAATCACCCAGTACTGTCTTGTCATTGGTGGGTTCTAAGCAGTGGTAGATTGGACAACAGTAAGCATATCTTTGGTGGATCATCAATACTGGCAAATCAGGTGGGCATAATGTCATTTTTTAAATGTTGGGGGTTTTAGTGTGTATGTGTGTGTTTGTGTTGGGAGTACTGCAATAGTAGATGATTATTAAAGACAGAAACTTGCAAACTGTGGAGAATATGTTTCTTTGTTTCAAAACCTGATACTTGGGTGCTAGGAATGTCAAAAATAGATTTTTTTATGACATAGCTTCTTGCCATTTACAGTGGATGGTTATTTACACTTAATGGACAATGTTAGCAGTACGAGTGTGGTCCTGTAGGGATCTGGAGGATGCTAAGTCTACCACTGCCAATGTCTTGTGAAGTGACCTGGAAATGGATATTGGGATGTTACTGAAGAAATACAGCAAGTGGGCTTTGAAATGTAGTTTAATTAAACAAAGTGCACTTGCAATTTACAGGCTATAACTTAATTTATTTCATGTAGTCCAGATCCTGGTAGATTGTATACCATTAGACTTAATTAGGGAAAGGTGTTATTCTGTGGAAATAATCAGACCTAGTTTCAGTGAAAGCTCTGTGGTTGTTTGCAGGTAGGAAGTTGCAGGATGTGGAGCCAATTTGTTTTATTATTTTTAATGGATTTGTCATTTCAAAGTATGGTTTTCTTTGATGCAAAAGAAGCCAGGATTGAATGAGCCATATAATGTTTAACTGACAATAATGGGATAGAAACATTATACGTGATGTATAATAGTTGCAGCTACACTTGTTTCAATGGTGTCTGTGATACATAACTATTTTTGGGCCTATGTCCCAATTTTATTTTTCGCTTTGTCCAGAATTCTTGCTCTAAGGTTGAGAGGTATGGTTCCATGCTAAATCAGGTTGTATTTACCTTGGAAGACTTTTCAGCATAATTATGAGAAACAGAGCGTTTTTAATATTTCCACTTATTTCCAATATAAACTGCCATGTAACCTTGCAAATAATTTTCTTATTATGCTACTTTAATTCTTTTGGAATTGACAGGTTTGCTTCATTTGTTCGGACGCAAGCATAGTGTGCTGTGACCGATTTCTTGCAGTAGTCTGTGGCTTACTTATCACAATAACTTTTCTGTGTTTCTGGGTGTGTGATCAATTTAACAGTTTTAAAGATGTTTTCCAAAATTAAATAAATACATAAATAAAAAAAAGTAATCCTTTCTTCACTTTGAGCTATTGACAAAGTGTGGGAATTTGTTTTTTTCAAAAGCGTCTGTGAATAACTTCTGCACAAATTAAAATGTAAAATGTCTGAATGTCAAATGGCTTTAGATTGGAGGGAAGTTTTATGTTTACTCCAGTATGTAGTATGATCTTAGAGAGTTTATAGATTTCTTATTGATTTAATTTTTGCTGAGCAGTTGGTTGATTTATTGATGGTCCTTTTTCAGATATTTTGACTTCCAGACAATTTCAGTCAGTGAGGCTGTGTCATGTGATTACTGAAGTTGCCTATTTTACAAGTAGGGGCTCATTTTGTGTGTGTGTATAAGAGAGAGATTTAATATGTATACTAAATATATTTTTTGCAAATGGAATTCTTAGTTAAATAGGCCCCTCTTCTTAGACAAGTAGACTTGAGTAACCAATGTTAGACCTTAGCCGTCCAGCTGGGAAAGTTTAGTATGTGGATTTTCCTTCCAGTTTGATGAAGGCTATGCTACTTACTTAAGGAGTACATTCATGGCTATCCATCCAGTTGTAGTCTTGTTGAACTACATTGTTTGATGAGAGGAGCGTTTTACAGAAGTTGAAAGTTTTTGTGTCAAGAACATGTCCATACAAAATGGCTTGTTTATGTTGCAGTGAAGGCTGTGGTCTTTGTAGTGAGTGTTTTAAATATAACCAGTATTTCTGAGGTGGAGAAAGTCCATTAAGGCAGGATCTTTCTTAGTCTGGAAAGCAAGCCAGTGATGAAATTTATAGTGGCCAGTGAGAGACAGAGGAAAGCAAGAAGCTTTTTAGTCTGTTTGGATAACTAAGTGAACTCAGTCCTTTGACCTTTTTTTGTCAGAAATGGTTGTAGTCTTCTTTTGGCATGGTGTTTTGCTGAGGCACGTGCCAAAAGGGGTGTTGCACTCAATAATTGCTCTTGTAAAGGAAGAATACAGGGATGTTATGACCTCCTTGTCCCTGGATGAGATACCCTTACTAATTAATGAGGTGGGCCATGTAAAAAGCTTTCCGTACAATGGAGAAAATGTGGTGGTCAAAAGTCAGGTTTTTACCAACCTGGGTGCCCAAGCACCTCACAACTAATTGCGTGCTTACAACATTATTAATGTGATAATTTGTGGGGACATCACTCTTCTCAAAGGGCATGATTGTGAATTATTTGGCATTTAGCTTGAGGCCATGTTTCTGGCACCAGTCATTTGTTTAGGTGAGACCCTCTTGTAGCTTATTCAGAATTGTTTTATTAAGTCAGTAATGTTAATTCTTTACTTTATTGCAAATTTGTTGGCTTATTTTTGTTATAGTATTGTAGGACTGCTAATGTTGACATTGTATGTAGATGGACTGCTGGAGTGGTTTTCCCAGTGAGAAATGCTAGTGCTGTAGTGAATATCTGTTTATTTGTAAAAAAAAAAAAATCTATATATTAACTAAGATGTTAGAGTTAACTGTTAGATTAGAGAATTAAAATCAGAATGAGAATTAGAATTTTAAGGCAAATATTAGGCATTTATTACATTTATTAATTGTTGGAATGCACCTACAGTACAGCCAGAAGGTCGACTTTGGTCTCCTGGGGCAGCGAAAGAGTTAACTATATGATGCATTTTATATGCGGCCCCAAGACAATTTCTGTTCACTCAATGTGGCCCCGGCAAGCCAAAATGTTGGACACCCCTGGTCTAGGCATTCTATGTAAAAGTGCATAGAACTTGGGAACAGGTGAAACAAAGATCAAATCTTTCATGACCTTACCCTGATTCTACAAGGTCTTAAAATCTCTGCCACAGCAGTGTTAAATGTTTTCTTTGTCCAGAGAAGCAACCAGAAGTTTTGCTTCATCATCTGGCAAGGCTTGAAGGTGAAACCTGGAATAGTGCCTCATTACAAAGCCAGAGGGAGCAGCCCTAGGCGAGGCATCAGCTGCACTTTATAGTGTGACAGGCAACTTGAGAAGTGGGACCTAGTAAGGAGATGGCTGAGGCCTTACCCTCAAGTCATGCACATCAGAAACAACCTTCCCAATCTGAAAGAAGAGACAAAATGTAACTTATCATATGACCTTGGTAATTGATAGCCCAAGTAGAAGATGTGCATACTTTACCAATCCTTTCCATAGCTCTACTGTCTTTATCTGAAGGAGGGAGCTTAGAAAAGGGCAACAAGCCTAGAAGGCTTATCAGTAGGCCCAGAAATTACTGCTGGATCAGATGAAAGGCATTTGTATAGGAACTTGCAAGCAGCTGGCACCTTATAGAACCTGTCACGCTTCTTGGGAGCTAGAGGTTTACAGTCTAGTGCTAGAGAAGCAACAGAGACAGTATCTAATAGAGCAGCCAGGCACAGGTGGGACAGAAGGTTTAAAAGAGTCCATTTGTAACAACTCATACCTTTTCTAGACATCCAATACCTGGGAAGAATCCCATTTGAAATGCTCCATCATACAAACGACTGTCTATTCAAAGGAAAGTTTCTCCTCTGACCCTAGTCTAAAGGAGAAGGCATCTGAGAGGAGTAGGCTAAGGAGTAAGCATCAAAGTTAGAATCCTCATCAGAGGACTTGCGGGTCCCTTACCTTTTTGGGGGGTAGAGGACCAAGGGAGTGCAGGAACCCTAACACCCTCAGAAGGCTGCAAAGCCCTCAAAGCATAGAATAAGCCTTGAGTAAAGTCCTGACATTCTCCCCAAGGATCCCTGGTAGCTGACTCTACATGTTTAGATTTCTGTCTTTTCTTTACAGGGGCATCTGCCTTTACAAAATGAGATTGTTTGGACCCCTAGCTGGATTCAATCATGGTACCTAGCAGAACTTCCCAAACAAGGATCTGAGGGATCCCTTTAGGCCAAGCAGAGATAATCAGCTGTGGTTCCCCATCAATATTTGTGGCAAGCCTCGAAGTATGTACAAGGAGGTAACATTCCAGCCTCACAGTGGCAGAAACTGATGCCAATACCTGGCTGTCCTCTGGGTTCTCATTTACCTCAAGAAAGACATTCAGTGGAGGCTGGAAAGCATCTGGCTTAGGCCTAGATGTCTTGGCCTTCCTGAGCAGTGGCTGTACCTCAGGGACAGTGGATTCTGCCATGCTAAGTTGGGACAACAGCTTGAGACGGTTCTCAAAATACATGGGAAGGAAAGAGAGTTACATAACGTCTTTGGTACAAAAGCCTAACAGATGGAACACTGTGTAGTCATGAGATGCTCCTAAACAGAAAAGAAGTGCTGTATTCACCATAACGTTCCATGTCTGTCCTTGATCTCAGCTTCCTTCTTGTTGGTTGGAATCACAGCTGATCCCCAGCTCCAACTCAGCCGTATTCTAAAGCTCAAGAGCTTCCACTGGCTCAAGGCTAGACCCTGTCCCATCATGCCTAGTGCTAGTTACCCAGATTTCATTTATGATGATCCATAACACTAGACCACAATATGCAGACATATAAACTATAGGCATATTATATATATATATATATATATATATATATATATATATATATATGTATATGTGTGTGTGTGTGTGTGTGTGTGTGTACATACATAAGAAAAAAAAAAAAAGCCATAAGTAGAAACTCTTATTATATCCAACTCATAAGGCAGGAAGGGAATCAAGGCTATAGCCAAAGATGAATAACTCCTCTCGATCCTCCAGGAGGGGGATGGAGGATGGGATGCAAGAAGGAAGGCAAGATCAAGGACAACAAACATGGAACGTTATGGTGAGTACATAACTTGTTTATGTTATGTTGTCTCTATCTTGCCTTCTTTCTTGTTGGTTGGGACCGCGTCCCCAGCATCTTCTTCTTGGGTGGCTCAATGGAATATACTCTTCAGGACTGTGGAACCAAAGGATGCCCTGTTCTGGGAGGCCACACCTACTATGCAATGAGTGATGAAGGTATGGGGGTTAAACCACGTAGATGCCACACAAATGGAGTCCAAGGGTAGTCTGGCCTGAAAAGCAGTAGAGTTAGACAAGGCCCTAGTCCTCAATTTTTTCCTGGTAGTTTGTTCTGTGAGTTACAGATGCAAGTAATGGTATCTGAAATCCATTTTGATAAAGTCACTTTTGAGACTGAAGTTCCCTTTTTGTTTTCTGCAAAGGATACAAACAATTGGTCAGATTGTCTGAATTCCTGAGTCCTGTGTAAACAGAATTGTAATAGTCTATGAACATCCAGTTGGAGTTCATACTCTGCCTTGTTGCCATGGTTCAGAAAGAACACTGGCAGTTCTATCGATCGATTCAGACTGAACTCTGAGCAAACTTTTGGTAGAAATGAGAGGTTTGGTCCTGAGAGAAACCCTATCTTTGTGAAAAATAAAAAAGGGGAACGAACGAAGAGGGCTTGTAATTCTGATACCCTCCTAGCTGAGGTAATAGTGATCAAGAAAATTATTTTCCAAGTCCAAAATTTTAGAGCACAAGAACTAGCCGGTTCAAATGGAGGAAGAATCAAGGTAGCTAGGACTAATTAGATCCCAAGGAGGAAGTGGTTCTCTTATTGGTGGTCTCAAAATGATAGCACCCCTCAGAAAAGCTTTGCATAGCCTGTGGTACATAACATTGGAACCCACTTCTCCCACATGAAAGTTGGAAATAGCAGCCAATTGAACTCTAATAGTTGCTGCTGCTCCTTGGTTAAAAGTTTCAACGAGGAATTCTAGGATCTTTGAAATGGGTGCAGTGAAAGGATCAATATTATTTTTGACTGGCCAACAAGAGAACCGTTTCCATTTGCTAGTATACAGTTTCCTCAGAGGATTTGTGACAGGAAATGAGAATATGTTGTACTGCCAGGGAAATATCAGGAAGCCTGGCTAAGCCAGGAAGTGGAGGAACCAAGCTGTCAGCTTGAGGGTCTGTAAGAAAGGATGGAGTGTGCCCGACTGATGCATCAGCAGATCCGGATGTGGGTCCAGGATCTAAGACTAATACAGAAGATGGGGCCATAGAAATAGGAATTTGACAAGGCCAGTAGGAGACAATGAGGATTAGCTTGCAACCCACTGATTTTGCTTTCTGAAGAACCTTGGGAATCAGAGGGAATGGGGGAAAGGCATACAGAAGTCCTGGGGGCCAATTGTGAACAGCAGCATCCCTGGGTGATTGGCCCAGTGGGGGGGGGGGGGGAGACTAAGGCAAAATAGCTGCTGCATTTGGCACTGATGGATGTGGCAAAAAGATTGGAGCAAGGCTGGCCCCACTTGTGAAAATTCTGGTTCGCAATGTCCTGTTTCAAGGACCACTCGTGAGGCATAAGTATAGCCCTGCTTGGCTTGTCCGCTATCACATTGGATTTCCCAGGGATGTGCATTGCGATCAGAAGGCATTGGGAGGACATCACCCATGCCATACTCTTACGGCCGCTCGACAAAAGGGGTAGGATCCGGTTCCGCCTTGCTTGCTGATGTACCATACCAATGACATGTTGTCCATCTGAATTGCAATCATCCCCGTGGGAAGAGAGCTGTGAGGTGCTTGCAACACCAGGAACAACACTCTCATCTCGAGGACATTTATGTGCAAATGGTACTCATGTTGTTGCAAAGTTCCGTGAACAGTGTTCCAGATAATGCCCCCCCACCCTATCTGGGAAGCGTCCATGGTCACTGTGGCCACTGGTTGGGGGAGGACGAATGGTCTACCTATCATCAGCTGGGTGGACTGAAGCCACCATTTTAGGTCCTTCTTGCAGGTCTCCGGGATGAGAATTTCATGGGACATGGCTAGATCTTGCCTGGACCATTGAGCAAACAGGAGCCACTGCAATAACCTCATGTGGAAATGTGCCAAGGGAACTAGTGTTATTGCTGCCGCCTTTGAGCCCAGGACTTTCTGAACAAATCTTGCTAGAGTCTTTCTTCCCAGTTACTAACTTGGTGTCGTATGGTCTACACCCTCTCATGAGGCAATTTTGCTATCATGTCTTTGGTGTCTAGATCTGCTCCTATAAATGCAATATATTGACAGGGCAACAAGGCAGACTTTCGTATTTTATAGTAATGCCTAGCTGAGAGCAGAGGCGTATTGCGGTGTCCCTTGTCTCGGTTAGTCGATGCTTGCTGGTGATGGTAAGAAGCCAGTCGTCCAGATATGGAAACCCCCCGGAATCTTAAGACGCCTTAGATGAGCCGTGACTACTGCCATGCATTTGAACACCCTGGGGGCTGTGGAGAGGCCAAAAGGCAGAGCTATGAACTGGTAGTGACTGGCTTCCAGCCGCAACCGTAGAAATCTCCTGGATTGCTTGTCCATCTTGATATGGTAGTACGCATCCTGAAGATCAATAGAGCACATCCAATTGTCCTTTCCCAGAAAGGGAAGTATGGACTGCAGTGTCACCATCGGAACTTTGTCTTTTTGACAGACTTGTTGAGTCTGCCGAGCTTCAAAATGGGCCTCCAGTCCCGTTTTCTTTGGTACTAAAAAGAACCATGAGTAAGTTCCAGATCCAATTTGGTCTGTGGGGACTTTTTGGATGACTCTTTCTTAGTAACTTTTGAACTTCTAGAGTTGCTTGTTCCCTAAATTGAGTGGCACATCTGGGATGGATTTTGTTTTTGGGGAAAAGGTGGCATGGAAAAAGGAATACTGTATCCCCTGGCTATTATCGACTGTACATGCCTTCTGTGATATTTTGCCAGGCTTCTGGATACAGTGACAATCTTCCCCAGACTGCCTCCAGAGGTGGACAGCCAGGCCCCCTTTCAGGAGTGCTGGAAGAGTGTAACCAGAGAATGTATCTGTTGCCCTGACTCTGCCGACCCCCCTCTGCCGTGAGGGCGGTGTCTCACATTATTATTCCCCTCTCTGCCCCGGGGGAAAATTCACCATGTGTGACAGGTAAAGCTCCCTGGGATTTCGGGAACCACATTTTTCCACCTTTTTGACCTTTAGGTCAAGGTCTAGAAGGAGCGGAAAAATGTACTCCCATGGCAGGGTCTTGCCATCCTGCTCGCACATGGTTAGAGTCTCTTAACTTAGGCCCGAACAACGACGTGCAATCAAAGGGGCACTGGTAAAAAACTTGAAAGGCTCCACAAATTGAAGCGCATCAAGGAATGTCTCTAAGGCGACTACTGTACCTGCAGCCCAGTTCGCTCCATCGGCTGCATAGAAGATAAGCTGCATGGAGGAGTTAACTACCGAAGATAAGGCCGCAAGCTGAGAAGCAGTTTTATCTGCATCTCTCGCAGCTGTAGGGTATCTCCTAGCTCTTTCGGCATATCCCTCTGAAGACGGGTGAAATGGGATAGATAATTCAGTGACCCGAGAGTAAAGGCTGCTGAAGAAAAGATGCTCACCATATCTGTCCATCATACAGGAATCTTTGTTCGGCGGATGGACCGATGTAGATGTCCCTGCTAATTCCTTCTTAGTGGCCACCGCCACACCATCATGGCATCAACTGGCACACCCTTGGTTAGGAACGTTTTGTCATCTAGTGCCGTTACAAACTTATTGGGCCTCCACGGAAATGGTCCCATCGATTCCGGAGAGCTCCACACCTTTCGACTTACTACTCCTAGCAGAGGGTCGAAGGGCAGAGACACCCAAGAGGTGGAGGGTCAAGAACCGAATGCGTCCAGGTACAAGGACTCGTCCACAGAAGGGGAAAGGGACTTCCAGCCACCCCTCTGCTGGAGGATTTCCAGAATGTCCGAGAATGAGACATCCTCAGAGGGGGACCGTGAGGACCCTTCTGAGTCCTCCAAGTTCATGTCCAATGTCAGAGACTCAGGGGAGTCAACATGCTTCCACTTGCATGTCGTCTTCCGAGGGACCTCCTCAGAGGGATGCTCTGGGGATGTTTTGGAAGAGGGAGGGTCACCCAATGGGGCGTCCTGGGGCACTGGTTCCTTAAACTTAGAATGGATGGGTGGTGAGGTGAGAGGGAAGACCCTGGCTCCATAGGGGATGGAGTAGCTAAAGCAGAGGGAGGAGCTGTCTGAGAGAACAGCACACTCCTCACCTCGAAGGCACCACATTTCTGGCCTAAGAGGGTCCCTGGCTCCAGAGAGTCAAGAGACCTCTCCCACACAGAGGGCGATGGCTCTGAAGCTGATGTGGGAGCCAAGTTCACCTGCGCCAAAGCTCCAAGAGGGAGAGTGGGGTCAGACAAGTGTCCGATGCTGCTCCCTCCTCTGAGCCGATGGAGTGTCGGCTCCCAGATTCCTCTATAGGAAGTATCGAGGAGATCGGAGTGTATGTCGGAACGGACAGAACGGAGGTTTTCAGAACCAATGGTTCCACCATAATGACTTCCATGCACTCCGGCTCCAAGCTCAGGTGAGTAGGAGGAGGAGCAGATGATCTGGGAGGTAGAGTAGTCTGCTCCACATCCATACGGGCTGGGCTCGATAAGATTTTGGTGAGAGCCGGTGTCTTGAGAAGCCTCTTTACCACCCTCTCCACATTGTCTGAAAGGCTCCTGGATGATCGAGAGGAGTGGGTGGACGATCAGTGACTGCCCGCCGCAGACTGTGGAGCGGACCTCACCGGTTCCAAAGAAGGAGATCTAGTCCTTTTGTGACTCCGAGACAGTTCTGAGAACACTGACGGAACCGCAGGAGATAAAGTCTTGTCAGACCAGAGAGGTTTCAGATCTGATGGGAAGATTTCTCTCGCTGTCTTGACGGCTCTGAGATCAGAACAGACTGTTGGTTTGGGGGGTTTTCCTGGTTTACTAGCTGGATTCCCTCCAACTAGAGTGTC
The DNA here is from genome assembly GCF_019279795.1 of Protopterus annectens. NCBI lineage: Eukaryota > Metazoa > Chordata > Ceratodontiformes > Protopteridae > Protopterus > Protopterus annectens. Next base: position 52,880,868 of record NC_056742.1, read on the forward strand.
AAAGAGCCCTTTCAGTAAACCTCTCAGAATAAGCTTGTTTTTGCGTTCCTGCAGGACTCTGGTACTGAAAGCATGACAAATAGAACAAGAGTCCTGCAGGTGCATGGCTCCAAGACAATAAACACAACTCGTATGTCTGTCAGGGACATTTTTTGGGAGCACGAGTCACACTTCTTGAATCCAGAAGGTTTGGATTCTTTGGGCACTTCTTTGGACATTATCACAAACAGCAATAAGCACAACACTATAGTTACAATACACTGAAGTTATAGCTATCAAGAGGAGGAAATCTACAAACAATAACCACAACACTATATCTAACTTTTTTTTTTTAAACAAAAAAATGGAAGGTAACGGAAGGGGGAGAGCCTCTAAGTTAAACAACTCCTCCAACTGCGGAGAGCCTTTAACTACAGCTAAATCCTTATCAGAAAGGGAGAAGGAGGGAATAATGGGAAGCCCTCTAACTGAAAACAGGCTAAGAGCAAGGAGGAATCCTCTAAGAAAAAACAGATTTGAAAGGGGGGTGAATAGTCCTAAACAACAATAACCAGAAAACAGAGATAGGGTTCCTAAACAAATACTACTAATCTACAGAAAGATTCCTGAAAAATATTACGATTTAAATACAGAATACAATAAGAAAAATCAAAAACTTAGCCTGAGCCAGTATCCAGCAATCTCAAAGCTTCAAGCGGCAAAAGAGATCTGGGTAACTAGCGCTTGGCATGATGGTATAGGGTCTAGCCTTGAGCCAGTAGAAGCTCTCGAGCTTTAGAATATGGCCAAGTTGGAGCAGAGGCTCAGCTCTGAACCCAACCAACAGGAAGGAAGGCGAGATAGGAACATCATAACATACAGGTACCTATTGCTGCAGTCCTTATGGGAAATCTGCCTCCCACAGTGACAATTCTCTTTCTTGGATGACATAACCCACTGAAAAATATAATAAAAAGAAAAAGGAAAAAAAGAATCCCAATGAGGTACTTTTTAAAATGTAGGCTTGGTATAACCACCCAAGTGAAGGGCGCTCAGACTGCCAGCAAAGTTCTCAGTTGTAGGCATTCATACATCACACCTTTATGCCATATGCTTGCATGGGGAGCATACATCGGACATATGGTGATCCTAAACAGATACTGGTCCGATGTTGGGCTATACTTTGCAGGAGATTCCAGAGGTGATGAATACTGCAGCAGTGATATGGAAGAACATCTAATATATACTCCCACTATCCCCTTCTGAATTAGTGGAATCTGGCCTTTTCTCTTTAGAGGGAGCCTCATCTTTTGGGAAAGGGTGATGCATGAAGTTAACAGCTGATCTGACTCAGGTTGCATGTTATAAAAGAATGTGAAAAAAAATGTCCTTTGTCAGCTGCTGTTAGACCTTTACAGGTACCCAGGAGGGAGAACAGAGGATCTGGCTACTGGAGGCTAATCCTTGGATGTCTAGCCTTTCTGAATGGCAGAAAAACACCTCAGCAGTTGACACCTGAGGGTTGGCTACCCTGTACCTCCACTATACAACTGCAGGCATCCATTAGCACTACATGGACTTTCCCCTTCACTGGAACAGATTATCAAATGGACGTTGATTGCAGACTGCCAGGAAATGGAGTCCAAACCAACTGGTCAAACTAATTTTGGCTTTGGAGGATGAAACAACGGGTATGGAAGCCATCAGATGGGCAGCACCAGAGGCCTTAACAGGTTCAGGTGCTGGAACTGAGAAATGAGAAAACAACTTCTTGGGGACAAAGCCCCTGAGCCTAGGGGAAACCAACCATGACAAGAGCCTTATGCTTTGCCACTCATTTATCCTTCTGATGGGCCTATTTCTCCATCTTTGTAGGTTTTTCTTTGAGGGCAATAGAGGAGGTTGAGTGAGGGTTGACTGACACAGCAGAATTTTTATAAACGGCCTCCCACTTCTTTTTGCTCAGGGAGACCTAGCAGACTCTTTTCTCTTGACAGTCTTCTTGTTGCGCTAATAAATGTGTCACAGAAGGACATGTTATGAGAAGAACTTGAGCAGAATGTGCTAGACACACACTGTTAGGCATGCTCCAAACAATCATTTTGGGTACTGACGATTTAAGTGCATAGACTGAGTAAGTTATGAAGAGATGGTTGGCTAATATGCCGTCTGTGAACACAGGATGCACTATGGGAAGACCACTCAAATTATGTTAGCATAAACATTCTAAAACTTCTAGGGACTTTAACACTGCACTAAAAAAAGCAAGACTAAAAATGTTCTGTTTTAAGTTTTCTTTTTAAGACTTTAATATATCTCACTGAGCAACACACTTAACTGATGACCTATAAACCTGTAAGGTTCAGTAAGAAAATCCTAAAAGAAAGACCAGAAAGTTGAAAACTGTTTTAAAAAAAATAACTTTACCAGTGACTAATGAAAAACAAAACTGAAAGAATTCAGTACTAAAAGAAAAGTAGCAGGTACTTTTATTATGAATTAAGTAAACGCTAAATGTACTGAATTAGAAACTATAAGCACAATGAGCAAAACAATTCTTAGGAATTATAAACGTTTATTTCACTGAGTAACGTGTGTGTGCAGTGTACAGTTAATGATATCCCAAGTATATGATAGTTGTGGTTGTCCACATACATGTTATTAGTGAGAAGGCATGAGAGTAAAACCACAACAGCAGTTAAGAGTTGCAGGACCATTCTGACATATCTGATTCAAGTCCTTCTGTTTTAATATTCTCTGGACATCTAAGTAACCCTATACTGCAGGAAAATACTGTATTTTAAGCTTTTTTCTGTCCACTCCCAGTGATAACCAGTCTTTTTGCCTCACAAACAACTAAATGGGCCTTTAGCTTCCCTGTCCTACTGGCAATACTGTTGTACTTGCCATGACAACCAGCCTCTTGAAGAGAATCATCCTAGAGGCTTGAGGTGGCTTTTATGTCCAAATTCTACTCTTGCGGTTTGGCAGCATGCATGCTACCAGAGCCAGGACTAAAATGTTGGTACCAGATGCCTGTTCTATGTGCTTTGGCCTGGACCAGCTGCAGTGTAATGTGTTCATGGCAAGACAAGCATACTGTCTTTATGGTAAACATGGCCCTAAGCAGCAGTGTCCTGCTGCAATCCTACCAAAGAGATGGGTGGGCTGACCTTGTCTGCTCCCTGCCATCTCTCCTGGGCAGTTTCTACAGCACCCAAGCCTGTCACTCAAACACAGATCACCAGGAAATCAGTCTTGGCTTTATCTTTCAGTGACAGAGCTAACAGTAAAATCTAATCCTGAAAAACTTCTGTCATTAAAATTCATTTTCCCTCCTGGATTCTGTCGGTACATGGCAATTCACCAGGCTTCAAATTCTACCCTGCTAAATTCAGCAGTAGTCTTGCCAATAACTATACAAAAGGAATACACTATGGCCTCTGTTTCCCCATCTGAAATTCTGTGGCTGCAGATGTGTACCACCAAACTACACAGCCTCCACAATTTTTGTTAAGTGCTTGTCACACATTTCTACTTCATACGTCAAACTACCCCATCAATTACAAAAACATGTTTCCTCAAAATAAACTCAGCAAGCATACAATCTGAAATTCAAAGTGGAACATGTGAATAAAACTGTACTACTTGCAGTGTTCTGGAAAAACATCCATACAGAAATGCACTTGGTGGAATGTCTTGCTTATAGCACAGCATTATTAACATTTAGACATACTGGTTGCAATGTAAATGTTGTGTGCTTTCAGACCATTTTATTTAAAAAAAATTGTATGTAATTCTTTGAATTTAAAAGGAGGATTGGTCATACATATGCAATTAAACTTTTGTTCAGCTGACATTCATTTGTATTAAATGCCTTTCAGACCATAAAACAGATGAGAAACCACAAGAAAATGAACTGTTTCAGCTCACGTTTCCACATTAACTGCAAAAATTCAAACTAACAACTTCTTGAATGAGATGTTTCCACTGAGACACTGTGATCAATATATTTTCTTGCAGCAGAACTTGACCTATGATTCAGTTGACAGGCTCAGATCGCTTTCCATTACTCTGCACCAAAGAGGCAATGATATTTTTCAGAAAGGTGTGCCAAATGAAGTTGCCCCATAGATTAAAGGTCCATGCTTCCCCTCACTTTAAATTTCCTTGCAGAACGTTCACTTGCCCTAAACTGGAACTTGCTACCATAGATGTATGAAACAAATCCATCAATTTCCACACTGAACACGCTGTTACTCTTGGGAATAACTGCAGAAAGAAAGAGAATTGTTAAAATAGAAACCTTTTATACAGCTGTTAATACTCTTCTGAGCTGCATGTAAAAATATAATGTTAAGAAATTCAGCTATCTATGACCAGAAAATAAACGCATACAAAACTGGTTTGATAAGCAAAGTCCATATTTTTTTCTCAATGGCCGATATTGAATGGAAAGTGCTACTCTTAGCTGTAAACAGAACAATTTTCAACATGACTGCCTCACAATAAGTAATATCCCGTTAAAATTATGTTTACAAGAGAAATGAAAAAAAAAAAACTTTGTTCAACTCTACACTTTCAAATCTTCTTACTTAATATGACAACAAATTAAACAGAACTACTGGCAAATAAAACACATATCCACATTTCAACAAATAGGAAAGGTCAAAAAAAGGGGCTGCTAGTTATTCAAAAGTTGAATTATTAATGTCAGTGGCCTGTTGTGCTCTTCCTTCAATACAAGTTAGTGTTAACGTTTCTCTAAGCTGGCTATGTAAAACCAGATGCTATGTGAACTACTAAAATTAACTTTAGGTGTAACCATTCTTCTTGAATAGGGTATTTATCAGTACAGATTTAAGCACAGACAATGAAGATTTTTACTGAATATCCTCTGTGGTCAATATTTTTATTACTGGCTTCTGACTTAATGAAGGACATCAAAAAGACGTGCAACATTTCACAGTGCTTGTGTCTGTAATTCTATCATAATAAATTAATGGGACACCAAACTACATTTCAGTGTTTGGTTATGTGCAATTCTATCATAATAAATTGTAATTCTAATATTAAAAGACCAGCTCCATCTACAATCTGCAGTCACAAACTGGAAAAATAGAAAACGGGCTAACAAAGCAGAAAGCAAAAAGTATGCTCATCTCATGTTGCTTGCAAAAAGTACAGTTTTGTACCTACCATAAATGTAGATGTTCGAAGATCCACATTGCTGCAGTCCTTACACTTGGGTAGTCCGCTGTCCTCGGTCGGCCCGAATATCGAAGTATAAGGCTGACGTCGGTCAAGGCGCATTAGACTGACATCAGGACGTCAGGGTACAAATGCGCATGACCGACGTCATATCCTCAATCTTTTCTTGCCCCAGATGTCAGAAGACCCTAAAAAGAAAGGTCAAAACCAAAAGACAGCAAACAACCAACAAACCACCCTTGCACTAATAATATGTACAATATATACAATATACACAATATTTACAATCCAACCCACACAACCGCCTCTAACTACAGAGGGGAAGGAGGGAGGGTAAATTGGACTGCAGCAATGTGGATCTTCGAACATCTACATTTATGGTAGGTACAAAACTGTACTATGTTCTTCATCTCACATTGCTGCAGTCCTTACACTTGGGTAGAATCCCAAAGCAGAGGTAAGGGCGGATGGCAAAACTATAAAGAAGCAGGAGCTGCCAAAATGCCCTGTAAAATAGCAGTGGCAAAACCAGCCCTAGATTTAGAGTAAAGTGGAAGGTGATAATGCTTAGAGAAAGTATGCACTGAACTCCAAGTAGCTGCCTCCAAAATATCTTTAGTTGCCACCCACCTTAAAAAAGCTGTCGAAGTGGCAGTAGCCCTAGTGGAATGAGGCCTAATCCCAGCTGGAATCTCCTTGCCATGATGGGAATAACAGAAAGCAATGCAAAACCCAATCCACTTAGAAATAGTTTGTTTTGACACAGGCTTGCCCTGAGAACTCAAAGCAAAAGAAACAAATAACTGCTGAGACTGCCTGAACCCTTTAGTTCTGCTCAAATAATATCGCAACTGCCTGTGTACATCTAAAGTGTGCAAAATCTTTTCCCCTTTATTTTGGGGACTTGCATAAAAAGTAGGCAAATGAATAGTTTGGTTTAAAGCCACACTAGAAACCACTTTAGGCATAAAGGAAGGATTAGTACGTAAAGATACCCTATCCTTATGGAAAATTAAGAAAGGCTCAACCGCCATAAGGGCCTGCAATTCAGAAACCCTTCTTGCAGAGGTAATGGCCAACAAAAAAGCAGTCTTCCATGATAAATATTTCAACTCGGTAGTAGCTGCAGGCTCAAAAGGTTGTAGAGTAAGTTTCTCCAACACAAAATTGAGATCCCAAGCAGGAGTAGGAGCTCTACGTGGGGTCTTATATTCTTTGCCCCTCTAAGAAATTGCTTGAACAAAGGATGAGAAAACAATGGTGGGTCACAGTCATAGTGAGCCAAAATTGCTGCAGCATGAACCTTAATAGAAGAGAAGGACAAACCTTTGTCCAGTAACTCAGTAAGATATTGAAGAGCCACACTTAAATTAGGCTCAGAAACATCAAAATCCTTTGCTGCACTCCAAAATAAAAATCTCTTCCATTTATCTGCGTACACTTTCCTTGTACTAGGCCTTCTAGCTTCCAAAATAACATTCAAAACTTGCTGTGGAAGTTGAGACCCTCTATGGTTCAAAACAGAATATGCCAGGCTGTTAGGTGAAGAGAGTGAAGCTTGACATTGAGTAAATGACTGTTCTCCTGAGACAACAGGTGTGGAATCGAAGGCAAAGGCCATGGAGGCTCCCATACCAGACTTCTCAGTAATGGGTACCAGTGCTGTAGAGGCCAATCTGGAGCTATTAAAATCATCTTTGGCTTGTCCTGTCTTACCTTTAGAAGTACCTTTGGGAGGAGAGGCAGAGGTGGAAAGGCATACACATGAAGATTGCTCCAATTGAAAGAAAGAGCATCCACTTTCCAAGCTGTGGGATGAAACCTTTTCGTGCAAAACTTTGGCAGCTGGTGGTTTAGTGGAGAAGCGAACAGATCTATGTCTGGAGTTCCCCATGACACTGTCAATTTCTGAAATACATGAGGATCCAATTTCCACTCGTGGGGATCCATAATTCGCCTGCTCAACACATCTGCTAAGGAGTTCTGTGCTCCCGGCAGAAACCTTGCCTGAAGATTTAGCTGTAAACTGAGAGCAGTCTCCCACAAAATCATTGCTTGCCTGCATAGAGGATAAGAATCGTTCCCCTTGCTTGTTGATGTACCACATGACAGTTGTGTTGTCTGTTAGAATCAACACCTGCCCTGGAAGAAGTAAATCCTTGAAAGCTATTAATGCAAACTGGACTGCTAACATCTCCTTCAAGTTGATATGTAGATGTTGTAGTCTGGCAGGCCACTTGTCTTGTATCCACTTTCCATTTAGATGAGCTCCCCAAGCTTTGTCTGAGGCATCTGTCGTTAGAATCTGAGTCGCCTCTGGCCGGGTCACAGAGAGTCCCTTGTTTAGGTGACATTCCTGAGCCCACCACAAAAACTCCTTTTGAATGCAAGGTATTATCTGAATGACAGTGTCCAGATCCTGGCAGTGCTGTGTCCATACATTTTTGAGATACCATTGTAGCTTCCTCATATGCAGTTTGGCATTGGGAAGCACCAGAATACAAGATGCCATGAACCCCAAGGCTTGAAGGACTGTCCTTGCAGTCAGCCTGGACTGATGAGACAATTGATGAAAGTAAAGGGAAAGATTCTTTTGTTTGTCCGGGGTCAAAAGGCCATCTGGGATGCTGTATTCAGTCTTACACCCAGAAAGCACATGTCCTGAGAGGGTACTAGACTGGACTTTATTTCGTTCACAGAATACCCCAGGCATCTTAGCACTGCTATCACATATTCCAAATGATGAAGAAGCTCGTCCCTTCCTTGAGCCAGAATCAGGCAATCGTCCAAATAAGGATAGATCTGTATTCCTTTTAGCCTGAAGAAAGCTATCACTGGAGCCAGAACTTTCGTGAACACTCTGGGCGCAGTAGATAAGCCAAAGGGCAATGCAGAGAACTGATAATGAGAAGTCCCAGCCCGAAAACGCAGATACTTCCTGCAACTCAGTCTGATAGGAACATGAAGGTAAGCCTCCTTGAGATCCAAAGTTACCATCCAATGATCTTTGCCCAGCAGAGGTAAAAGCTGTTGTAACGTCAACATTTTGAACTTGGGAATGTCCAGATAAGTGTTGAGGATAGATAAATCCAAAATTGGTCTCCACGTGTTCCCCTTCTTTGGTACTAGGAACAGGCGAGAATAAAAACCTAGGCCCACTTCTGGCATAGGTACCGGCTGTATGGCCCCTATTTGAAGTAGCAGAGAAATTTGTTTGTGAGCCTCTATTCTTTGCTGAGGAGGAACGTCTGGCATGCCTTTGAAAGGAGGCAAGGTATGGAAATAAAACCTGTAACCTTGGTGTATGATATCCAATACCCATCTGTCTTGGCTAATTAAACTCCAATTTTCCTTGAAAAGTGCCAACCTTCCTCCCAAAGGTGCTGCCAGACAAGAAGGCTCTGGCAGCTGAAAAGGTAGGTCATTGGGTCTGTTTACGAAAGGACTGACCCCTGCCCTCACCCGAAGACTGTGAAGGTGAACTCCCTGTTCTAGGCCTGAAAGAGCCCTGAGCTCTGCCCCTACCACGTCTAGATCTACCCCTAGACTGGGAATCATAAGAAGGATACGTCCACCCCTTGGTAGGCCAATTTCTACTAAACTTTGGAGGCTGAACCTGCAAAAAATCTTTAACAGTCTGCACAGACTTAGCCTTGTCTTCCATTTTCTTTAAGACTGCCTCAACAGGTGAACCAAACAACACATCAGATTGTAAAGGAGCATCTAAAATCCTTGTCTTAACATGGTCAGATAAATTCTGATCCCTCAACCAGGCGTGCCTGCGAAGAACTGACCCAGTGGCAGCCACCCTAGACAAGGCCTGTACAGCATCAAAACCACATTGCAAAGAATGCTTACCCACCTGTTCAGAAACATGTACTAAATCTTGTAACTCTTTACACTCAATACCTTCCGCCAGAGCATCTACCTTAGACTTCAATTGAGAAAGTAGATAGTTTTGGTATTTCAACATGTGAAACTGGCAATTCAAAGCCCTCATAGCTAGGGTGGAAGAAGTATAGACTTTCTTTCCCCATCTATCCAAAGCCCTGGCCTCTTTATCTGGAGGAACCGGATTTTTAACAACAGAAGCCTTAACACCCTTAGGCCCCTGACTAACAGTTTCTGGGTCCGCCCTAGGACTCTTAAAAGATACTTATGAGCTTCAGGCACCCTGTAATACCTATCCGGTTTAACAGGAGCAGGAGGCAAAGAATCAGGATTAAGAGAAGCCTCCAAAACACATCTTCCACAACATCCAGAACAGGAGGTATAGCCAAAGGCCTATGCTGGGGTAAAACAAAATTCCCTAAGCCTTTTCCTGGAATCAGAGAAGTCCTGACCTTCCCACTTAAAATGCTCCCTCATGTAATGAAGAGTCTCTGGAGAAGAAAAATCCTCAGGAGGAGAAGCAGAAGGAGTAGAATCATCCACATCAGAATCAGAATAAGGAGAATACTCCTGCAAGTCTTCAGCCGAAGACTCTGAAACATCCGAAGCCTTCTCAAAACTCCCCAACTCAGGTTCCACCCTAGGTCTCTTATCAGGAGGGGGCAAAGAACCTCTAATCAAAGTAATCAAATCTTCTGCCATTTTAAGCATATGCTTCTTGGGCACAGATCCTGAAGAACTAGGAGTGACACCAACTGAAGCTAAACCTGGCCTGCCTCTGGGAGAAGCCTTGGAAACAGAAGGAGAGGGCCTAACCACCCTAGGAAGGGAGGGGAGTACAGTAACCTGAGAAGCCCCTTCAGCCTGACCCGCCTCCTGAGAGGCCACATCCTGCAATAACAAAGTCTCCCCCTGGGACTCCAGAGAAACCTCCGGCGGAACCGCCGGCTCCACCGACACCTCTAAAGAACCGGCGTCCGGTATGGACGACTCTTCTTGCCTGGGCTTAGCTGCTTTATCCTTGCGCTTCTTCGAAGAAGCGGACGCCGGAGCATCCGACGGCATATTATAATTGCACCGCTTCCCGAAGACTAACCTGGCACAATCTAACCTTCTCTTAATAGTGCGCTTATTGAATCTAGCACAAAAGCGACACCCAACAACGTCGTGCTCAGGCCCTAAACAAGGAATACACAAAGTATGATAATCTCTATGCGGTATCTGTTTCCCACAAGAAATACAGTTATTCACTTTTTCTGACATCCGGTAAACCACTGAGGCAAGAAAAAACTAAAATATTCCCCAACGGGGTACTTAGCCAACTTTGACTCGGTCTGAAACTCCGAATTCGAAAAATTTCAGAACGCCGAACGGCACTTGCAACGCTGCTTCTGCATTGGACCATGCGGCAAAAAAGACTGAGGATATGACGGTCATGCGCATTTGTACCCTGACGTCCTGATGTCAGTCTAATGCGCCTTGACCGACGTCAGCCTTATACTTTGATATTCGGGCCGACCGAGGACAGTGGACTACCCAAGTGTAAGGACTGCAGCAATGTGAGATGAAGAACATCTCATTCTGCATTACTGCTCTCATTAAAAAAAAAAATATTCCACCCTTGTCAGCTTAGTTTTTACTAAAAAAAAAAAAATCTGGTCTCCTGAAACAGCAATTTTTTGATTGTATATAGGGTGTACTTTTACATTTCAAGCAGTTAAGGAAATATGTAAGCTGCAAGACCTATGCAAAAGGACATCTAGTCCACCCTATAAAGAAACTGCCCAACCATCAGTATAGGTCTCTTATGATCTACTGTAAAACTCTTCTCTATCATGATTAAGGGAACTTTATATCAATGCACAAATTTCCCCTACAGCTATACTGCCACCAATCAACCATACTTCATGCAGAGTATGTAGTATAACCTCCTGGCAGATTATGCAGAAAGTACAGTTTTGTACCTACCATAAATGTAGATGTCCGAACTGGATAGCATCTGCAGTCATAACAACTGGGTTGTCCTGTCGTCAGGCAGCCCTTCAGTCGGCCGGATTCCAAAGTCCGGGTCCGGCTTCGGCTGATGTCGCACTTCACCCGACGTCATCTCTGTTGGTCTTCGGGTATAAAGGCATCAGCCGACGCCATTTTCCTCAGTGTTTCTTGCCCCAGATGCCAGTAGCCCTCTTGAAGGCTAAAATTTGGATAGATGCCAATGTTTCCAAATAGATAGAGGTAAACACAAAAATAAGCATGTATGTACATATATACAAACAAATACACCATAAAAGACTCCCCCCCACCAGCTAGCTATTAGGAGGGTAAACACCCTAGGAGTACCACAGAGGGAAGGAGGAGGGTAATCCTGACTGCAGATGCTATCCAGTTCGGACATCTACATTTATGGTAGGTACAAAACTGTACTATGTCCTTCATGGATGCATCTGCAGTCATAACAACTGGGTAGAATACCATAGCCAACTAGGGGAGGAGGATAAAACTAGATTATGGTGTGTTTAGGATCCCTTGCAGTACAGCAGTGGCAAACCCTGCTCAGGATCTGGAATATAGAGGCAAATTGTAATGCTTGGCAAATGTATGCACGGAGGTCCAAGTAGCCGCCTCAATAATGTCTTTGGTTGCCACTCCTCGTAAGAAGGCTGTGGTAGTGGCTGTTGCCCTTGTAGAATGAGGTCTTATGTTCTGTGGAATTGGTTTCCCATGGATGGAGTAACAGAATCGTATGCAATTTCCTATCCATTTGGAGATTGTCTGTTTGGAAATAGCTTTTCCTTCTCTTCCTGTTGCATAGGCTACAAAAAGTTGGTCAGTCTTTCTGCTACTTTTTGTTCTGTCCAAGTAGTAGCGTAACTGTCTATGTACATCCAAGGTATGTAGTATTCTTTCCCCTCTGTTTTGTGGGTTGGGAAAGAAGGTAGGTAGGTGGATTGCCTGGTTTAAAGACACTCTGGATACCACCTTAGGCATAAATGTAGGATTAGTCCTCATGGATACTCTATCTTGGTGGAAGATTAGGAAGGGTTGCACTGCCATTAAGGCCTGCTGTGGCTGTGTTGCTGTAGTGGCAGAGGTTGTGTCTGTGCCTCTGTTGTTACCTTGCCACTGTCGTTCTCTGTAGGCACCTCCTCTGGATTGGTTTCTGCCTCTGGAACGTCTATTCCTGCCCCTTTGAGATCTTGTGGAGTCAGGAAAGGACCAATTTTTGGCAGGCCAGTTCCTGCTAAACCTTGGGGGTTGAACCTGCAAGAAATCTTTAACCGTTTGAACAGATTTTGCCTTTTCTTCCATTTTCTTCATAACCTGCTGGGTAGGTGTACCAAACAAACTTGTCTTATCCATAGGAGCATCTAGCAACTTAGCTTTAACATGATCCGGTAAAGCTTGCTCCTTAAGCCATGCATGCCTTCTTATCACTGTGCCAGTCATGGCTGATCTAAATGAAGCCTCCAGTGCATCATAGCCACATTTTAAGGAATGGTTACTAACCTGTTGTATGTTATTTACCATTTCTAATACATATTTCTTATCAAGAGATTCATCAGTGGTTAGCTTTTTAGTTAACTGATCAAGCATAAACTCTTGGTATTGTATCATGTGAAACTGACAGTTTAAAGCTCTAGCTGAGAGAGTAGCAGAAGTGTAGACCTTTTTGCCCCATCTGTCTAATGACCTTGCTTCCCTTTCAGAAGGAATAGGATTTTTAGCTGTGGTCGCGGCTACTGCCTTGGGACCCTGGGATATAGTTTCGGGGTCTGCAAGTGGAGCCTTGTAAAGGTGGTGATGAGTGTCTGGCACCCTGTAAAATCTGTCTGGTTTGGCAGGGGCTGGAGGTAAAGAATCTGGTGCGGAGCAGACATCATTGAAAGCATCATCCACCACAGAGAGAACAGGAGGTATAGCTAAGGGCCTGTGCTGTGGAAGGTGCAGAAAGGTCCTAAGTCTTTTTCTGGAGTCTGAAAAATCCTGTTGCTGCCATTGGAACTGCTCTCGCATGGCATGTAAGGTTTCCCCAAAGGAGAATTCTTCTGGTGGGGAAGCAGCTGGAATGGATTCTTCAGCATCAGAGTCTTCAAAATTGGAGAAAGGAGCCTCTGGCTGGTCAGTTATGTCTGATTCATCGGCGGAGTCATCAGAGGACACTGGCTCAGGGGGCTCTGCCCTAGGTCTCTTCTCTGGGGGCTGAGAGGCCCTGTCTGGGTGAGATTGAGATCCTCTAAGTAATGAAATTAAATCTTCTGCCAGAGTAAGCATTTGAGAACTAGAGGAGGGCCTGGTTGTAGGGGCTTTAACAGGCCCTGTTTTAGTAGCCTTGGCTGCTTTAGCCCTGGCGAAGGCCTTAATGGACATGGCTGCTGGAGGCCTAGCAGCACCACGTGCTGGGGTAGAGACATCCAAGGGAATGGTGTCTGATAAGTCAGTGGCAACCACCGTAGTGGATAAAATTTCTGAGGCCGATTCAAGAATGGTAGCAGGGGCCTCAGTTGTAGAGATAGATTCAGCTGTACTTTGATCAGTTTTCTCGGTTTCGGCCGAAACCGAGACACTTGCGGTTTGCTTAACCATGGTTTCAGCCGAAACCGCGGACCGCGAGTGTCGGTCTTTATCTTTGCGTTTTTTGGTAGATTGGGAAGTCGGAGGATCCGACGGCATAATGTACGCAAAATCAGAACCAAAAACTGTTCAGCAAACTCCGACCCGGCGCCTAAGCGTTCGTCGGTTGAAAGAAGCACAGGCCGAACAGGCTGCTACGTCGTGGGCTGGGCCTAAACAAGGCAGACAGTAAGAGTGGAAATCTTTATGAGGTATTTGTTTCCCACAGGTTAAACAATTATTAACTTTTTCTGACATCGGCTGAGGCAAGAAAGAGTCCCCAACGGGGTACTTAGCTTTAGAAGTCTTGAGTAGTATTCGGTAGAAGTAATCTCTGGATCCGACCGACCGGCACTTGCGAACAGCTTCTGCTTGGCGCCACGGCAAGAAAGACTGAGGAAAATGGCGTTGGCTGATGCCTTTATACCCGAAGACCAACAGAGATGACGTCGGGTGAAGTGCGACATCAGCCGAAGCCGGACCCGGACTTTGGAATCCGGCCGACTGAAGGGCTGCCTGACGACAGGACAACCCAGTTGTTATGACTGCAGATGCATCCATGAAGGACATCAGCAAGATACACATCCACAACATGATAAAAGTGCTGAGAGACTTTTGAAGGTACTAAGGTAAAGATCTACATCTGAGGGATATTTGCTTAAAGATGAATCATTTCAACCAGTGACAGAAGATCTAGTTGAAAATGTTAACTGCACAAATCTTCACCATTCTAAACAAACTTGCAAAACACAGATCATATGCACCCCCCATACCTTCTGCCAATTATATATACCAACTTAGAAACTGCATTACAGCTGGGAAACAACAGATCTTAGTTTTCTGATACATCAATTGTTCGATGTTTAGATGGTAGACCAATAGTGTAGAAGACCATTTAAAATGGACCCATGACAGCACATCTTGGAAGATGCATAAATGGCTGACATACAGAGATAAGTTATAGTGATGATTTTGTTGCCATCATGTGGAGAAGGACTAGCCACCTCTCCACTTGGCACTCACCTGAAAGCAGTAAGAAAATGTGCTTGAACAAGCCAGCTACTGGCAGGGCAAAACAGGTTTATACAGGTTCCAGAAACTGCAAATAAAAATCCTTAGATCAGAAACTTAATCCAAGTCCATCTAAAAAGTGTGTGCGTGTGTGTGTGTCAGAGGTGGTGGTCAATGGCATATGAGGAGTGCCAATGGATATACAGTCATATAACATGTGGTGATTGTGACAGAAAGCCAGTTTTATGGAAGTCAATTCATAAGATAAAAACTTAAAGAATACCACACACCAAAACAGGAATGGTGGTGGTGAGATGCATCATAGCACTGTAGTCATCAGATGCCACATCTATCAAAACCTCTAAGGCAGCTCTGAGCCAAATTATCTAGTACTGTAGTGACATGCCACAACAATGAATGACCATTTCTAACATGGTGTAACTTGCTGTATCAACTTTATTATCTAGTACTATAGTGACATGCCACAACAATGAATGACCATTTCTAACATGGTGTAACTTGCTGTATCAACTTTATACGAAAAGTTGTGCATAGTGCAAAGTTTTATTTCCATTCATTTGCTCATTTAATCTATTAAATTTAATGATTTGTTGATTGGGGTAAAGTACTAATCCACAAGGGACTGATTTTAGATACAGTCCAGATAAACAGCACAAAGCTCTAAATATAAACAAACATGAAATACATAAATTACATGCACTCTCTCACATATATTCATATACAGATGTATATCATACGAATGAGATATCTGGTTTTGAAATGACTGAAAGCCCATTTTGCTGCTTGACTATTTGGTTGAAAGTCTATTTCATTAAATGTGGTACAAACTACATATAGTTCTGCATATTTTACTTCTATATTACTACAGCAAATGAAGACGCTTTATGTACAGATCGCAACAATCAACAAATGATCATTGCAGATGTGACTTCTATTTGTGTACTGGCACTGATTTGCCGAGTGCAATACTTCATCTTTTCTCCATAAATATACAAACTTCACAGTCAATCAGTTAAGCAAAATGAGCTGGGGCAAAACCCCACATGGAGGTACAGCATAGCTTGTCCTCTACAAAAAACTTTCTAAAAACTATTTCCCTTGGATGATTTTAACTGTATGAAGTTTCAAATCATGTGAAAGTCAATTAAACAGTTTTAATAAAAACAGCCTTTCCAATATTTTGAATGACTGAATTGTCTTTCAATGAAACTGAAGTCTCTGCTCGACTTACAAAGCCATGTCTGACCCAGCTCTGCTAGAAATGCTACATCTAAAGAAAGCCCAATCCCCCTGCACCACATGCTCCAGAGACCTTAACCCCATTTCCACAATCAACAGAACATGCTGGAGGGATAGGTTCATAACCCAGACACTGCTCATGCTCTGGAATAAACTTCCCATACATGTCAAGCAGAGTACCTCACTGGCCCTCTTCAAGAAAATCTTGATGAGTGGATGGGAAATAGAAATTTCACCCCAGGTAGAACTCCAGTGGCTCTACTTGACAGAGGCAATGGGAATTAACGTCAGGCGGCACGATGCCAGGGCACTTCTATGGGGTTGGCTTATAAAGGCTCCAGGGTCATTAGTCTAGTACACCCCTATGATATTCATCCAACTGTTCTACAACATGTGAATTTGTTTGTGAGCACATCACATACAACTACTAGGGATAATCAGTGGGAGCACAGCAGTCTCGTATCCGAGATGAAAATATTTTGCTTTCCACCATTCCTTGCTTTTTTTATGGAGGTTTCTGAATATGTTCATAGGCTAGCTGCCTTTGTGGTTCATTTTAAACCTAGCCAATTTTATTTAGAAGTGAGGATCAAATCTTGTACCTTGTCAGTGAACATCTTAACAATTATGCCAATTCCCAGCCTTTTGCTTTGAGCTTTTACAGTTCCACCAAAACAAGAGGCGATAGATAGTGGATTCTGGACCTTTTCTGATTAAAGCCAATCTGTAAAATACTATTACCATAAATACTTCAAATTAAACAAAGTGCAGATTATTTTTGTTACAATCTAAACCACCACTTTTAAATGAATTATGTAATTTATGGACTACTTACGCTTTAAGGAACTTCTCATCTTCTATCCTAGCACAGTATGGACTCCAAGAAGGTTTATTCAGCATTCAGTACTTATTACTTTTTTTTTTTTTTTTTTTTTACATTTTTTTCTCCCTGCCCTGTGACCATCAAATTCCCCACTCCCCATTTGCTCAATCAGTCCATTTATTCCTTCCAGGGGTAGAAGCCAATCAGAAAACACGACTGCCACTTAAACATGGGCAGGGGTTGGGTAACTGTAGGCTCTCACCCTTCTGCACGTCCAGTGCCTACAATCAGTGTCAGTGAGGGTGCATCACTTGCTTCTGCTTCCCCAAGTAATGCAACACCTCAAGGCAGCCCCCCACCCCCCTTTAAGCCAGTACTCCTTTGGTATTTCTGGTCTCCAATAAGATTGTGATAATTATACCTAGAACTCAGACATGTGCCCCCCCACCAAAAAAAAGAAAGAAAACCCATCAAATCTGAATCACACACACACACACACACACACACACACACACACACACACACACACACACACACACACACACACACACACACACACACACACACACACACACACACACCAATTTCATTCACTAAAAAACAACCATTAAGCACAGTTATAGCTTACAGATGGAGCATGATTTTGTGTATAATTAGATACACATTTAACTGCATAAAACATTTTTATTAACATCTGTTGTTGAAAATTTAACTAGCACTTTTTTTTTCCTCAAGAGCTGAAATCGCTAATAAGAGGCAGCCTCTATGTGAAAACAAATGTAACAGAGTATGAGGCTAGAATCAGAGGACTACCAGTCACTAAATATTAGACAATTTCAGAAAATGCATTTTTGATATAGCTACCCTCATTCTGTTGTCGTTCAACAGAAGTGTGTGATAAGTTCTGTACAAAAGAAAAAAAATACCTGCACTCTCTCTCAGCTTTGTGCGGAGGTAAAGTTTGCAAAGTCATCAAAAACCAAGAAGACATAAAATGATTTAACTTCACTGGCTACCTTTGTCCTTACTATCACAGTCCCTGGATGGCTATTGAACCTAGTTATCCATCCCCTTTCCTGTAAAATTGCATAACATTATGAAATGCAATTCTGTTGGGCACTGCCAAAAATGTCAGTGGAATAAGAGCACACAAGAGGGAAAAAAAAAAAAAATGCTGTGAGTATAATGGAGAGTCCAGCCAAGCTGGCTGCATAAATTCAAAGCTGTGGACAGAGCTTGCATAAATTTTGATAAGGAGTTCCCAGGGGAGGAGAGGAAAAAAAAACATAAAGAGCAACAAATAAGCATGAAAAAAGATCCTTTTAAAGGTGCAAATGAAAAAGTGTGCATTTCATGAGCTCCTTGAAACAGCAAAGTGTACAGGTTAAAGAGAAAGATCTGGGGGAAGATAAAGCGGCAATTAAAGCTGAGCTGCAATAATATGCTTTCAGAATGCAAGAACTAAAACATAATAAGACAAGGAGAAGAGATCATCTTGAAATTTCTCAAGAAGGAGCAACATCGGGATAACTGGAATACAAGCAAGTGGGCATCAGCGAACTGGATCCGTCTGTAATGCAGGAGAGATTAGTAATATCAGGAAATTGAGAGAGACTAATGGAAAGGATACAGAGAGTAGGACAGTGGAAAGCAGCACAGCAGTCCCAGGCATGTTTTGGCATTTTTGCAATCTGTAGCTTTTAAAGACAACAAAATGTAATGCAGCAAACAAAAATGTTTAAAGCTGGTTGAGTTTTACCACTTTAAAAGAGAAGGAAAACTATGTTGGAGGTATTCGATGAACCAAGAACAAACAGATCATCTGCATGGATTAAACACCTTGCAATTCTGCAAGTACAGCTGGAGGGGGAATTTTTCTGGCTACACAATTTGAAGGATGTTCAAAAGTTTGTGAGAGCTCAGTGAGAAGATGGGGTGTCAGATGTTCCAGGGGACTTAAAAGTGAGCTACTGGACAAGCAAGGGACTAAAAGTGGACAAAAGCATTTCTAATGGATGGCAGAGTCAAAGAGGTAGAAGGCAGGAATACACAGAAAATAAATATGACAACAGCAAGAGAAGCAATAAATAAGGGAAGGAATGGACAATGAATAACCAAGTAACTTTGGGCAGGGCAGGATGGATGTATTAAATGAAACGGATCTTTACCTTACAAAGCATGTAGCAGGCAAAATTAAAACAACTTTATGAACAATGGGAGGAAATGATTCAATTCTCAGGTCAGTGATGGGTGATCCACTGAAAGGGGAACAAGCTTCTAAGGTATGATATACATTTTCTCAACTTAAATGATGCACAATGGATATCAAAACTTCAGTAAACATATGATTAAGTCCAAGAAGTAATAGTTGATGTAACAAGTTGTGGACATGAAAAGGAACATATCATTAGAAACAGGAAAAGAAGGTGAAGAACAACCAACAAATATGAAATAAAGAAATGATTGTGGATAAGTATAAGAAACAGCTATAAGACTGCAAAGTTTGAATGGAAATGCTATGATATGAAAAGACTGGCATGAAAGGCGTTTGCTAACTATGCACATGCAACGGCCAAAGGCAGGAATCCAGAGGCTAGCAAAGCGGACATGAATGAGGCAGTACTAAAAGAACTGGGGATGTATGAAGTGGAATGAAAGCAACCTCAAAAAAAGAGAAACAGAAGGATGGGGGAGATAATCACTTGGAAGAAAAAAAGTCTTGAGAAGTGGATAGCTCCAGAGGAAGACTTGGTATGCACATAAGGATGGTGGGGAATTATTTAAAACAATGGTATCCTGTACTAATTCCTCCAGATACCCAGTGGTGGATCTAATTTGCATTCTTTTGCTGGGTCTCAAAGTACTAAGACGGCAAGAGGAAAAAGGAACAGGCAGGAAAGGAATGAAAAAGGAAGTGGATGGCAACCTGTAGGAAGTGGAAGAGGTCAGGGAGGCAAAAGACCAATCAGATCTAGGAAGTGATAAGTGAAACCATCGACTAACTTAAAGAAAAATGAGAAAGAATTGGGAAATGGAGGAAGGATGGAAGGAGTTCCAGGGTACTGACAGAAGGTAATTCAGGCAGTGAGGCACAAGCAGAAAGTACAAAGAGAAAGAGCGAGATATCAAAAGAGTACTGCACAGATGGTATCTCTATTCCACAAGCTTGGTAAAAATGCAGAAAGGAAGATCATAGATGCTAGAAGTGGTTTTGCAGGAAGAGGCAGGAATGGTACACATGTTCTAGGAGGCATGTTCAAAAGAGTTGGTTAAGACATATTTCAAAAGGAAGCAGAGCCTATTTGGAAATTCTGCATATGGCTTTTTCCCTTGGTAATAATACTGTATTTTACCTTATTAAACTCAGTAGTCACAATCTGTATATTTTTAGTACTGTATAACTCAAGTTGATGAAGAAATTCAAGTATATGTACTTTATATATTGCATGGACTTTTGTTTGTCTTTATTTATTTAGTTTAAAGCGGAGCTCATCTCCCCGGGCCTCTACTGAAAATGGACATGTATCCAGTTAGACTAGCCCGGTCAACAAATGTAAAATAAAAATAAAAAATAAAAGGAGACATCAGAAAAATAAATTAACATTATCAGATTGCAGAGTACTGAAGTTAAAACCATCATTACTTGCTGGAAGGAGACAAATCAGTACAAGAGGATAAACTACAACTGTTTCTTGACAGGGGTAGAAAATAGCAAAATCCGACTAGAATGAGGAAAGGATGGGAGGGAAAATAGAAAAAAGCAATGGAAAGAGGTGCAAGCATTCTATACAAGTGAAAATCATATCAGGAGGAAGGACAAGGTGACCACAAAAGGAATACAAGGGTGGGAGAGAATAGGGAAAGTGTAGGAAATGAACCAGCTAACCACTTATGAAAAATGGTGTACATGCATGAAGACTTCCCATGAATATACTGTATGGAGTTGATAAAGTTGCAAAAACACACACACACACACACAAAGCAACATCACACAGTCAGGTGGTATATTGTTCTGGCACTAAAACACCGAGTAAGTACAGTTCTGTAAAATCTTACCATAACAATAGATGTCTTTCTCTACTATGTTGCAGTATTCTTAACTGAAGGGATCTCCTGCCAAGAATTGCCCAACATCCGACCAGTATACCAAAGCCTTTAGATTTCATAGGTAACATACATTGCATGTATGCTCCCTACCTTGAGCAAAAAGGTGACATATGAATGCAAAAACTCAGAAATGAATTATACCAGTAGGAACAAAATAGTCTTATGGTCAAGGAAAGCACACATACATCCAGAAGAATAAGGTACAGAAAGAAAATGAAAGCTCCTTGGCCAACAGGGTAAAAAAAAGATGGGGGGGGGCAAGAGTCATAACAGTGAAAAGAAGGACATATACTTTTATGGTAAAATTTTACACAACTATACTATGTTCTTTTATATCACTATTGCAGTATTCTTCACCGAAGACAGAGTGCAAGAGCCAAGAGAAAAATTGGGAGAAGGAAGGTGGAGAACAGCCTTCTACAAAGCCATGCAGAATAGCCCTGGGCAAAACCTGCCCTGGCCCTGGAAACAACATCCAATTTGAAGTACTTACTAAAAGTAAGAACAGAGGACCAAGTGTCAACTTCAAGGAGGGAATTATTGTTCAAACCCTTGAAAAGGACACCAGAAGAAGCAACTACACTAGCTGAATGTGTCTTTACAGATGAAGACAGACATTTGCCATGAAAGCAATAACACAAGGAAATGGCCTTCGAGATCCAAGAAGAGACATGCATGGAATCTGCTACACAAAGTCCTGGGATGAAAAGAAAACCATTGCTCAGATTTGCAAATAAACTTTGTTTTATCCAAATAATATCAGAGTCTATGCAACTTCAAGATGTACAGAACCTTTTAACTGGCAGACTCTGGAGAAGGGAAAAAGGAAGGAGGTTGAACAGACATTAAGGGGAACAACCTCGGTCATAAACGAAGGATTAGGACAAAGGCACCCGGTCTCTGAAAAACTAAAAAGGAAGAATGACCATAAAAGCCTGAAGCTCAGACAAGCTCTTGGCCAAAGTAAGAGCCAAAAGTAAAATTCTTCCAAGTACAAATTTGCAATGAAGCTGAAATAGTAGGTTTAAAAGGTGCCTGACTCAATTTAAGAACAAAACTGAGGGCCCAAGAAAGAGAAATCTGTTTTCTTGGGGGCCTGATATAAAGAACGCCTTAAAAAATTCACACAGAGGCTAAAGGAGGATTCAAGGGTAAACAAGCAGAGATAGCTGACAGGCAAGCTTTGTGCGAATAAAATGCCAAGTCAGCGTAAGGCAAATTACACAAATAAAGAGAAGAACCCCCAAACTGAAAAAGGATCCAGGTGGTGAGAGCGGCACCAAACAAAATCTTTTCCATTTAGATATATATGATTTTCTGGTAGTTGGTTTCCTGGCCTTCTGCAGAACCTGAAGCATGTCCTCAGAAAACAGGTACCTAAAATGGATCAAAATCTGAAGAGTGAACAGGTGAGGATGGACAACAGATCCTTTGTCTTGTGTGATACTTTCCAACCGGTGAGGCAGCTTTGGTGGGTCAAAAGGGTGGTACCAACAAGATTTTTTGAGAATCCTGCTTGATCTTGTGTAGAACTCTTGGCAGCAGAGGAAGGGGAGGAAAAGCATACAGAAACATTCCCTTCCATGGAAAAGACAGGGCTGTCCACTTTCCAAGTCAGGGAACTTGCTATTCTTGAACAGAACAGAAGAAGAAGATGCCTGTTCAGAGGAGAGGCAAAAATATCTACCAGAGGAATACCCCACCAATGTACAATGTCCAGGAACACATCTGTGTGAAGCATCCATTCGTGATTCTCTGTTCTGGACCTGCTCAGAGTCTCTACCAACATATTGTGTCCTACCTACAGTGTCACTGACTACTTTTAGCCTGATCCCAAGCCTAAAGAGCTAGTCTGCAAAAGAGACCATACCTCGTACCCTCTTGCTTGTTTGTGCCGCATCACGTTAATATTATCTATGAAGACTTTCAGGGGGGGCCAGGGAGAAAAAGGGAATAAAGGGTCTGTAGAGCCTGAAGCAAAGCCCTCATCTTTTACACTGTTACACTGATACGGTCTGAACTCTGATGAAGACAGCCACAAGAAGTGCCCCACCCTAGGTCGAAGGCATCCATAAACAGTTCTTGAGTAGGAAATGCAGCATGAAAGGGCAGTACTGGGTTGTGAGAAATTTGCTGAATTCACCACTGGAGCTAGAGGTTGAGGCAAGGAAGTAAAGGAAAGTACAGTTTTGTACCTACCATAAATGTAGATGCTACCATAAATGTAGATGTTCGAGTGCTAATACAGCTGCAGTCATAACAGTAGATGCTACCATAAATGTAGATGTTCGAGTGCTAATACAGCTGCAGTCATAACAGATGGGTTTTCCTGCCGTCAGGCGGGTCCTCGGTAGGCCGAATTCCA
This sequence comes from Protopterus annectens, assembly GCF_019279795.1. Taxonomy (NCBI): domain Eukaryota; kingdom Metazoa; phylum Chordata; order Ceratodontiformes; family Protopteridae; genus Protopterus; species Protopterus annectens. Next base: position 52,904,126 of record NC_056742.1, read on the forward strand.
AAGTCTAGGTCCGGCGTCGGATGTCGTCGCTTCTTCCCTGACGTCAGTGTGACAGGGGTATAAAAGAACCAGCCAATGCCATTTTCTTCAGTTTTTCTTGCCCCAGATGTCAGGTGCCCCCAGAAGGAAGGCAATACATAAATTTATGTAATAATGCAATGCAATATAATCAAAAAACAGTAGTTGCAAGCAAATACACCATAAAAGAATACCCCAATCAGGTTGTATGAGGAGGTGTTAGCCATTAGGCCTGTCCCAAGAGGGGAAGGAGGGAGGGAAACCTGGACTGCAGCTGTATTAGCACTCTAACATCTACATTTATGGTAGGTACAAAACTGTACTATATTCATCGTGCAACAGCTGCAGTCATAACAGATGGGTAGAATCCCAAAGCTAAAAAGGGGGTGGTAGGCACTAGGTGGAACTAGGAGGAGCCAGGATGCCCTACAAGACTGCAGTGGCAAAGCCTGCTCTAGATTTGGAGTATAATGGTAGGTGATAGTGATTGGAGAAAGTATGTACAGAACTCCAAGTGGCTGCTTCCAAAATATCTTTGGTAGGAACCCCCCTGAGGAAAGCTGCAGAGGTAGCTGTAGCCCTTGTGGAGTGAGATCGGATGCCTACAGGTACAGTTTTACCATGAAAAAAGAGTAACAAAAGCGTATGCAGTGGGCTATCCATTTTGAGATAGTCTGTTTGGAAATAGGCTTCCCTTGAGCTCCAGTAGCATAGGACACAGAGTTGCTCTGATTTTCTGAAAGGCTTTGTTATGTCCAAATAATAACGTAGTTGTCTGTGAATGTCCAAGGAATGTAGTAGTCTCTCCCCTTTGTTTTGAGGATTAGGGTAAATGGTAGGCAAGTGGATAGCCTGATTCAAGTCTACCCTGGATACTACCTTTGGCATAAAGGAAGGATTGGTTCGTAAGGAAACTCTGTCCTAATGGAAAATGATGAAAGGCTGCACAGCCATGAGGGCTTGTAGTTCCGAAACCCTGCAAGCTGAGGTGATAGCCAGAAGGAAGGCTGTTTTCCAGGACAAATATTGCAGTTTTGTTGAAGCAGCTGGCTCAAAAGGAGGCAAGGTCAGTTTTTCTAGAATGAAATTGAGGTCCCAAGCAGGTACTGGTTGTTTCCTTGAGAGTTTTATATTCTTAGCCCCTCTGAGGAACTGTCTTAAGAGGGGGTGAGAGAATAAAGGAGGATCAGTGTTGTATTCTGCAGAAATGGCTGAGGCATGGATTTTGATGGAGGAGAAAGAAAGTCCACTGCTTAGCATCTCAGCTAGGTACTGTAATATTTGAGGTAAATTCAGTATTCCAGGATTCTGACCCTTTTTCTGATTCCAGGCACAAAACCGTTTCCATTTTGCGGAGTAGGCTTTTCTAGTAGAAGGCCTTCTGGCCTCCAAAATGACATCCTGCACCTCCTTGGAGAATAGGGTCTGTTGTGAATTTAAGGAATCTTCCATGCGGCCAGATCGAGTGTTTTCAGCTGACTGTGAAGAGTTTTGAAGTTGTGCTGAGTCAGTAGAAGAGGCATTAGAGGCAGGATCCATGGTGGGGAATGCATCAGGCTCCTCAGGAGTGGGTACCAGTGTTGTCTTGGCCAGTCTGGAGCAATGAGAATCATCTTTGGTCTGTCCGCTCTGGTTTTTAATAGAACTTTGGGCAGCAGAGGAAGAGGTGGGAAGGCATAAACTGTCATTGTTGTCCAACTGAAAGAGTGCGTCCACTTTCCAGGCCTGTGGATGAAAGGTCCTTGAGCAGAAATTTGTCAACTGGTGATTTCTGTGGGTGGCAAACAGATCTATGTCTGGCCTTCCCCATGCTTGAATTATCTTTGTAAAAACTTGAGGATGCAACTTCCATTCGTGTGGATCTGTCATATTTCTGCTTAGGTTGACTGCCAGCGTGTTTTCCTTGCCTGGCAGGTACTATGTTTGAAGTTCGATTTGTAATTCCAGAGCCATGTTCCAAAGAGACATGGCTAGCCTGCATAGGGGATATGAATGGGTTCCTCCCGGTTTGTTTATGTACCACATCACTGTGGTGTTGTCTGTCCTCATCAATAGCTGGCCTGGATGCAGTAGGTCTTTGAAAGCCAATAGCATTTATTACTGCTAGCATTTCCTTTTGATTGATGTGTAGGTGCTTTTCTTTTTGGGACCATTTGCCCTGAATGCACCGATCTGTCATGTGCGCCCCCCAGGCGTAGTCCGAGGCATCTGTTGTGATGACTTGATTTGCTTGAGGCTTGCAGAATGGGAGACCTGCGTTTCTTTGGCATGCTTGAGCCCACCACAGAAATTCCTTTTGGAGACATGGAATCAGTGGTATAATTGTTTCCAAACTGAGGCTGTGTTGAGACCATAGGTTTTTTAGGTACCATTGAAGCTTCCTCGTATGCAGCTTTGCACATGGGATTAGCAGGATGCAAGATGCCATGAATCCCAGAGCCTGCAGGATTTTCCTTGCAGTCAGCCTGGTGAAGGTTGCCAGTTTTCTGAAGTATTGAGTTAGTTGCCCTTGTTTCTCTGGCATGAGGTAGGCCATCTGGGTATTTGTATTCAAGCTGGCACCCAGGAAAATTATTGTTTGAGAGGGTATTAGCCTTGATTTCTTTTTGTTGACTGTATCCCAGAGAATTCAACAACATTATTACAAACGCCAGATGTTTCAGAAGTATGTGCTTGCTGTCCGCTTGGATCAGGCAGTCATCCAAATATGGGTATATTTGTATCCCTTGAAGTCTGCAGTAGGCAATTACTGATGCCAGGCATTTCGTGAACACTCTGGGCGCAGTAGATAAGCCAAAGGGCAATGCAGAGAATTGATAATGGATTGAACCTGCAAGAAATCTGAGGTATCTTCTGCAATCTTGTCTGATTGGGATATGCAGGTATGCCTCCTTGAGGTCCAATGTTACCAGCCAAGACTCCTTGCCCAGCATGGGAAGAAGCTGCTGTAATGTGAGCATCTTGAATTTTGGCACGAGTAAAAATGCGTTTAGGATGGATAGGTCCAAAATAGGTCTCCAATCCTTGCCCTTCCTTGGTACCAGGAATAGTCTGGAATAAAAACCTTGACCCTGTTCTTGTGCAGGTACCTCTTGAATAGCTTTCATGTCCATGAGATCTGAAATTTGTTTTTGTGCCTCTGCCCTTTGATTGTGTGGCAGGTTTGGCATGCCTCATTTTTGGAAGGGTGTGAAAGTGGAATCTGTAGCCTCTGTCTATAATGTCCAGGATCCATTTGTCTTTTGTGACAATATGCCAATTTTTCGAAAATAATGCCAGTTTTCCGCCTAAAGTTGCTACCATTTGAGCCTTGCTTGGCATGCAAAGGAGAAAGTCATTGGTTCTGCTTTCTGAATGGCTTTAAACTATCCTCACCACCTCTTTGTGTAGGTGCTTGCCATTTTCTGCCTCTAAATTATCCTTGAGATTGCCCTCTACCCCTAGGGCACCTGTATCTACCTCTTTGGGGTCTGTCCGTGGCTGGAAAGGACCAATTTTTTGAAGGCCAATTTCTACTGAAACGTGGAGGTTGCACCTGTAGGAAATCTTTCACTGTTTGCATTGATTTTGCCTTTTCCACCATTTTCTTTAATACCTCCTCAGCTTTAACACCAAACAATACATCTTTTTGAAGAGGTACATCTAGTAATTTAGCTTTGACATGATCTGGTAAGGTTTGCTCTTTGAGCCAAGCATGTCTACGTATGACTGATCCTGTAACAGCAGCTCTACACGAGGCCTCTAAAGCATCAAAACCACATTGCAAGGTATGTTTACCCACTTGCTCTGCACTATGCAACAAATCCTGCAACTCCTTCAAGTCTGGTTGTTCAGGTTGTGACATTTTGCTTTTCAACTGTGATAACAGAAACTGTTGGTAGTTTAACATATGGAACTGACAGTTTAATGCCCTCATGGTTAAGGTGGCCGAGGTGTATACCTTTTCCCCCCACCTTTCTAAAGCTCTGGAATCTCTCTCTGAAGGTAATGGATTTTTAGCAGTGGAGGCCTTAATTCCCTTGGGACCCTGTGAAATAGTTTCTGGGTCAGCCGCATGGCTTTTGTATAAGAATTGGTGTGAATCAGGAACCCGGTAATACCTGTCAGGCTTGACTGGAGCTGGAGGTAAAGAATCTGGGTTAAGGCTGGCCTCAGAATACACATAATCTAGTATGTCTAAGACAGGAGGTATAGCCAGAGGCCTGTGCTGAGGGAGCAAGAGGAAATCCCTAAGCCTTTTCTTGGAGTCTGAGTACTCTTGGCCTTCCCAGTGGATGTGTTCCCTCAAGGTATGTAAGGTTTCCCCAAAAGAGTAATCCTCAGGGGGGGGGAGAGACAGAGGGAATGGACTCCTCTGCATCAGAATCTTCAAAAGGGGAGTATGAATGTTCCTGGTCTTCAGAATGTTCTGAAGTAATGGAGGCCTGGTCCGAGGAAGGGTATTCTTCCTCCACTCTGGGCCTTTTGTCCGAGGGGGGTTGAGAACCCCTGATAAGAGTAATCAAATCCTCAGCCATTTTGAGCATCTGCTTTTTAGGCGAGGGGCCCTGTGGAGCTTGTCTTTTAGTATGCATGGCTGCTTTAGACTTAGTGAAAGCCTTGAAGGAAAAAGAAGAAGGCCTGAAGACACCTTGAGAGGTGGCAGGCCTGTCTAAACTCCGAGTTTCCACGCCAAGAGTGGCTTCGGTATCTGTAGTCGGGGTGTGGGCCGAACAGCCTGCGACCTCAGGCACAGAAGACACAGCCAATGAAGTGTCATTGGTAGTCAGGGGCTGCGTAGGCGCCTCGTTGAGAACCGGAGCACCTGTAGTCGGCTTTAGTGTGGTGTCTGTAGAAGTCGCAGACCTCGTATGTCGGTCCTTATCTTTGCGTCTTTTACTCAAAACTGGAGTCGGAGTATCCGACGACATAATGTAATTAAACTTTTTGCCAAAATAGTGTTGGACGAACTCTGCCCGACGCTTAATAGTGCGTCTGTTGAATGTAGCACAAAAACGACAGGCCGAGACATTGTGGTCTGGGCCTAAGCAAGGAATGCAGAGGGAATGAAAATCCTTATGCGGTATTTGCTTCCCACATGAAATGCAATTATTAACTTTGTCTGAGATCGGTCTGAGGCAAGAAAAGTTTCCCCAGCGGGGTGCTTAGCTTTCAAGAAGACTTTGTTGAAAAATATTCGTAATCTCAGGAGCTGGCCGACCGGCACTTGCGAACTGCTTCTGCTTTGGGCACCGCGCGGCAAGAAAGACTGAAGAAAATGGCGTCGGCTGGTTCTTTTATACCCCTGTCGCACTGACGTCAGGGAAGAAGCGACGACATCCGACGCCAGACCTAGACTTTGGAATTCGGCCGACTGAGCACCCGCCTGACGGCAGGAAAACCCATCTGTTATGACTGCAGCTGTATGCACGATGAACATTGGGGAACTCCAGATAGTAGCAATGAAGCCACACCAATTTGTGGTACCCACTGGAGCGTCTTCAAATGAAGCCTGGAAACAGGAAGTATGGGAATGTGGAGACCATAAACCCCAGAATCCTGAGCCTATGATTGGGGACAAAAGAAGAATACTGTCAGAGACAAAACTTTGGTCCAAATCCTGCAAATGAGAAAAATATGATCCTGGGAGGGTATAAATACAGACTTCTTGAGATTGATGGTGAACCCCAGATATTGTAAAATATTGTAAAAGACAAATGGTTAAGTGAATATCTTGTAGAGGACTGCTGGAAAAAGAAGCCTGAATAAGGCAGGTCCATCTAGAAAAGGGGAATATCTGTACCCCTCAAACACTACAAAAGACAATGCCAGGAGCACAGTATTTGGTGAATACATTTGAGGAAGAAGAAAGGCCAAAGGTCAAAGCAGAGAACTGAAATAAGAGAAAGAAATAGAGAAACATACAATTTCCTGAACTTAACAGATGTGAAGACCTGTATCCTTGAGGTCTAGAGAGACCAAGAAGGCTTAAGGAAGAAGAAGAAAAGGAGACAAAGTCTGAAGATAATCATGAAGCAATAGACCTTGAGAAAAATGTTGAGGAGACAGATGTCCAAAATTGCTCTCCAAGTCCCCTCCTTCCAAGGAAGCAAAAACATCTTTGACTAAATCCTGTTCCCACTTGGGTGGGTGGAACAGGTTGAGTGGTGCCATGATCCAAGAGAGGCTGCAGAACCTCTGGAACAGTTTGTCTGGAGAAGGCTGCAGAATGCCTGGAAGAGGGGATGGTGGGGGAAATTTCCATTCCATGAAATACCCCTACTGAATAAATACTGAGAAAGCCAATGAGACAAGGGGATCTGGCTGAGGGGGAGGAAGAAAAAAGTCAAACAGAAATGGCCTTGTCCTGAAAGACGTTTTCTGAGATGCAACAGTCTATTGGACTTAGCAGGAAGAATACACCTGGAACCCTTCTTACCTTTGGGAGGTGGACAAGTCTGCTTGCAAAAAATAGATACAGAACGGTAATTCCTCCAGAATTTGGGCATAGGGAGACAAAAATGTGCCTGAATTCCTGCAATGTTTTACCCTTATCCTGGAGGGACTTCAACAGGTCAGCAGCAGCTGACCCAAAAAGACTTCTGTTATCCAGAAGAGTGTCCAACAGTTTGGCTTTAATATCATCAGGCAAGGACTGAAGATGAAGCAAAGAATAACACCTCATCACAGAACTAAAGGCAGAAACCCAGAAAGAGGCATCAGCTGCACTGTTAGCTGCACTTTAGAGTGATGAATTACCTGTGAAGTGGACCAAAGCATGGAAAGAGCTGAAGCCTTCCCTTATGAATCAAGTAGATCAGACACCTTAGCTACCTGGGAAAAAGAGAGCCAAGATATACTTGGTCATGTGGGCTTGGTAGTTAATAGCTTGAAATAAGGTGGCAGCAGCATAAACTTTTTCACCCAACCTTTTCACAGCTACACGATCCTTTCTTTCCACAGCTATACTATCCTTTTCAGATGGAAGGAGCTTAAAAGAAGGCAAAGGTTTAGAGGGCTTATCAGTTGTGACTGAAAGCACAGAAGAGTCAGCAGAAGGACATTTAAACAAAAAAGATGCAGTCCCCAGGCACCATGTAGAACCTGTCAGGCTTCTTAGTGACAGAGGACAGAGTCGGGAGCTACAGAAGTAGCACTGTGTGTAGAAGTGCTGCTAACACAGGAAGAACTGCTGATGGCTTAGGAGACTCCATTTACAGAGGCTCGCAGTATTGCTTTTGGATGTCAGAGACATGGGAGCAATCTCACTTAACGTACTCATACAATAGAATCCCCAAAAGATAGTTTTTCCAAGGAGAAATCTGGGCTCAAAGAATCCTCTTCCTCCAAGCCACAATCTAAGGCAAGGACCGAGTATGCAAGGCACTCTACCCAGAATCTAGGTCCTCGGCAGAGGAATTTAGATCCCTCGTCTTCCTACAGGGTAGGAGACCAGGGAGGAGCAAGGACTGACACCCCTTGACGAGGCTTTAAGGCAACCAAGGCACTGAACAAACCTCTAGTAAAAGCCTGCCATTCACTGGGGATCTTTACCAGCAAGGGTAACATGCTTGGTCGAATTTTTTCTTAAGTGGGACATCTGCCCTAACAACCCACAGTGGCCCAGTCCTTTCGCAGGATTCAATGATCCCCCTGGGGAATAATCAGCCATGGCTCCCCCTCAACATCTGGTGCAGACATCTGAAAAGCCAGATGATGTGCAAAAACTCATATCCATGACTGCCTCTGGCAGACTGCCCTTGGCGTCTCGGGATCAGCCCTGGTTCCCCCTCAACGTTCAGTGCAGACATCTGAAAAGCCTCAGGGAATGTGGAAGAACTTGGATCCAAGTCTGCATCTGTCAGAAGAATCTGCTGCAAGTACCAGACATTCTTCAGAGCTTTCACTAGTTTCGTGAGACTTCTGTTGGAGGCTGTACAGCAAGTGGATCAGGCCTAGACTTTTTGGCCTTTTTGGATGGTGGCTGTCCCTCTGAATGGGAGGATTCTACCACAGTACCCTGAGCCAACAATTTTAAATGTTCGTTCTCAAGGTATATGGAGTGGGAGGATAAGCGACTAGAGAGTTGTAGGGACAAATGCTTGACAGAGCACTGCTACGGTCGTGGGAACAACCTAGGAAAAAAAGAAAATGGATGTGACAATCTTTAGGGTGAATCAGCCTCAGATATTGAAATTTTTCCTTCTTGGAAGACATGAACACAAAATAAATCCCAATGGGGCACTTACCTGAAGATGGCTTGGGAACCGCAGACAGGTGTTCAGACGTTTGATAATGGTCTTTAAACTGGCAGCAAAGTTGTTCTCATTTTGAGCAACTGTAGTTCACCTTTATGCCCTACGTGGGGAGTATATGTGTGATGTATGATGCATATAAAATCTAAAGGCTTTGGTATTCCGGCCAGATGTTGGGATATCCTTGGCAGCAGATCCATTCAATGAAGAATACTGAAACACTGGTACACAAGGACATCAGCTTTTACACTAAAGAAGTTAGCACCTTAAATACAAAGACGTCACTGCATACCTATTTATCATGAATGCAGACAAACATCCTGCTTAAGTCAGTAATAAAAGCAAGAAGACTCATACAAATCTACATTCTACTCTAACACTTTTGTTTGTTTTTTTGTTTCATGATGGTGCTCTTCTTTTCCTTCCAGAAGATGAGTAAAACTAACAGTAGAAGAGGATATCTAGCACTGAATAGAGCAGAATAATAAAATGCATTCCTCCACAACATAGGTTCATACTAGGCTATCTGCCCTAGGGCATTTATAAGCCTAGCCAGAGTTGTGTGGCTTTCACCACCCCTTAGGTTGAAGAATACTATACCCATTAGTTTGCCGTGCCTCTGTCCAGCAGTGATACAGAGATGATCCCTGGGGTAAACCTACGATCTCCCATCCACTGGTCAAGATTCCTCTTGAACAGAGCCAGCGAGGTGCTCTGTCTCACATGGACCGGGATTCTGTTCCACAGCATAGGGAGTCTCTGGGTGATGAATCTGTCCCTCCAGCACGTCCTATTTATATCCGTGTTGAGGTTTAAGTCTCTTGCTCTTGTGGCTCTGGTGGATTTGGATATTTTGAGGTGGAGCATGTCCATTAATTCTGGGTTGGACATGGCCTTGTATGTCAGGCACAGGTCACCTCTGAGCAGACTGTATGCGACTGAATAGAGCTGGAGTTTCTTCAGTCGGGCAGCATATGGCATATTTTTGAGCCCCTTTATGCTTTTGGTGAGGAACTTTTGGGGTCTTTCCAATTGCTGCAGGTGTCGGGTAAGATACATTCCGAATGGGGCATTGTACTCCATCATTGGTCTGATAAGAGAAGAGTACAGGGGAACAATGACCTCCCTTGATCTGGATGTGAATCCCTTCATAATCAGGTGAGCAATGTAGAAGGTCCTCCTAACCACTTTGGCAATGTGAGTGTCAAAAGAAAAGTTACTGTCAACTTGGGTCCCCAGGTCCCTGATAACCTCTTCTGTGCTTAATGGATTGCCACCTATGTGGTAACTTGGGGTTACCTTGTTTTTACCAAAGGGTATGACTATACATTTTTTGGCGTTTAGCTTAAGGCCATGGCTCTGGCACCAGTTATCCGTTTCTATGAGACCTCTCTGAAGGATATCGGTGTCTGATGGATTTTCAACTATGGTGCCCAGTTTGCAGTCATCTGCAAACTTTGTCAGCCACAATCCTCCTAGGTTTGCCTGCGCTTCTGAAAAGTAGATGCTGAACAAGAGGGGGCCCAGGACTGAGCCCTGTGGGACACCGCTTGTGACCGGCTTGGAGTCTGACATGGCACCAGCAACTCTAACCCTGTGGGTTCTGTCCTTGAGCCAGTTTGCAACCCATCTTGTGACATATGGGTTTACATTTAAGCTGGTGAGCTTTTCTATGATACCCGAGTGGGGTATTGTGTCGAAAGCTTTTGCAAGGTCAAGGTAGGCTGTGTGAACAGCCTTACCCTCATCAATGGCCTTGGTGACGGTTTCAAAAAAGTCGACAAAGTTCAAGAGGCATGATCTGCCCTTGACAAAGCCGAATTGGGTAGGATCCAATGTCCGTAGGTCCCCTATGTTTTTATTTATGAGTTCCATTATGATCCTCTCCATAGCTTTGCAGACCAGGCTTGTTAAGTTATGGGGCGGTAATTACCAGGGTCCGTAGAAGCACCGCTTTGTGGAGTGGGACCACAGTTGCCGTACGCCACTCTTTGGGTACGTATCCTGTGGAAGGCTAAGATTAAACAGCAGCCTTATGTGTGGGTTTAGTTCCTCATTGAGTTCGTGTAGCACACAGCCGGGTACACCATCCGGTCCCATTGATGCTGTGTTTTTAGCTTTAGAGAGAGCAGCTCTCACCTGGGCATTTGAGATGATTGGGAGACTACACTCTGCTGGGATAGATATTTCTCCTTTTGGGGGGAGGGAGGGGAGAAATTTTCACTGAACCTGTCTGCCAGTATGTTTGCAATGTCTGTGGGTTCAGTGATTTTTGTATCACTTTGGACTAATTCTGAGCATATCTGGGAGTTTCCACCCAGATTTCTAACATAGCTAAAAAAGGCCATATGATTGTCTTTTGAGTCCTTGGCGATTTTTCTCTCAAAGTTGGCCTTGGATGATTTTATGAGTGATCGTAGTTTTTTACTAGTATTGATCAGAGATGTCTTCCCTTTTAGGGATTTTGCTCTATCTTGTAGTAGCTTTCTCCTCTTGTTGTAAAGCTTGTTTATTGCTGGGTTCCACCAGATCGGGCGCTTGCCTTTGGTGGAAAGGGTCTTGATTTTATTTGGGATTGCTTGATCCATGCAATCCTGGAGTTGCTCGTAGAAAGCATTTGTAAGGGATTCAGAGCGTGGGTTGTGGTTTCCAATGGCTCAGGGGCCTTGAAGGATACCACACCAGTCTTAAGAAGTGTGAAGTTGGCTTTTGAGAAGTTCTTCACTGTGGTCTTTTTGTTGGGGTGGGGCGGGATGTGGATCTCCAGTGAGATTAGTTTATGGTCTGATCTCACCAATGAAGGATATACTTCCGGTGTGGAGCATTTTGTCCCCAT
>NC_056742.1:52922713-52940213 GCF_019279795.1 Protopterus annectens
CCAAATAGGAGCGATAAGGGTCATGGAAGCTCTTCAATGGACTGCTTTCTGAAGAAATTTCACTACAAGAAGAATTGGGGGAATAAGCGTAAAGGAGACCTGGAGGCCTAGCAAACATAGTGTTCCTGGGTGCCTGCCCTGGAGGGGAAATAGGGCATAATAGCTGGGGATGCAAACAGGTTGCAACATGCAGTGCCTCAGCACTGAAAAATCTCAGCTGCCACCACCAAATTTAGGGACCACTCAAGAGGCAATAGAATCCTCCTGCTGAGACTATCAGTAGGATGTTGGATGTCCCTGAGATGTGCGCTGCCAGCATAAACCAATGACAGCAGAACACCTAGTGCCATACCTCATGGCCTCTCAAAATAGAGGGTAAGAGCATGCGCCCCCAAGTTTGTTCTATCTGAATCAAAATCACACCCCTGGAGAGAATGTCCTGAAAAGTCTGCAATGCTAACGGGACCACTCCGCCAGAACACTGATGTGAATGTAAGCCTCCTCAGGAGACCAGGACCCTCAGTCTTCCCTTCAAAATGCCTCCCTCCCACCCCAAAAGGGAGTCATCCTTGGTAACAAAGACCAAAGAAGAAGGAATTACAAGAGGCCTTCCCTGTAGTACTAATGCAGACTGACCACCACTGAATCTGCTTGTGATATACTCTCGTCATCCGTATTGGGAAATCCAAAGGATGTGCAAGGAGTGACCGCTGTATGGCCATTTTCCATTGCAGTGCTCGCATATGATACCTGGCAAGAGGAACTAGTCCTACCAATGCTGCCACATGACCCAAAAGCTTTATAAGTGCATGAGCAGGAGGATTGGGAATTGCAAGCACTGACAAGGCCTGAGCTTGAAGACTGAGAACTCTGGAGGACGGCAGCCTTCTTGAGGACTGTGAGAAGCCAATAGTCCAGGTACAGGAAAGACTGAAACCCTAGCAGCCATAGCCAGGCTACGACCACCACCATGTACATAGGCCACCAGTCAGAAGTGAAGAAAAGTACAGTGTTGTACCTACCATAAATGTAGATGTCCGATAGACATGCAACTGCAGTCATAACATGTGGGTTGTCCTGCCTCAGGCAGCCCTCGGTCGGCCGGATTCCAAAGTCTGGGTCCGACGTCGGCTGATGTCGCATTTCTCTCCGACGTCAGAGCGGCTGGAGTACATAAGCATCAGCCGACGCCATTTTCTTCAGTGTTTCTTGCCCCAGATGCCAGGTGCCCTCCAAGGAAGGCTGTAATCAAATTGGAAGACAAAAACAGGATTCCAAACAAATAAATGAGCAATAAAAACAAATACACCATAACAGATATCCCCAGCTAAGAGAAACAGGGATAGGAGTGGACCCTAGGCATAGAGGGGTATGGAGGGTGGGAAAATCCAACTGCAGTTGCATGTCTATCGGACATCTACATTTATGGTAGGTACAAAACTGTACTATGTCCTTCAAGAATGCAACTGCAGTCATAACATGTCGGTAGAATACCATAGCTTAGCTGGGGGAGGAGGAATGCTCTAGGAAAAAGATGGTGCGGCAATCAAACCCTGCAGGACTGCCGAAGCAAAGCCTACTCTGGATCTGGAGTATAGAGGGAGATTGTAGTGTTTGGAGAATGTATGCACGGAGCTCCATGTAGCAGCTTCTAGAATGTCCTTAGTAGGCACCCCTCTTAAGAATGCTGTAGAGGTGGCTGTAGCTCTGGTGGAATGTGGTCTGACATTGGCTGGAACAGCCTTTCCATGAAAGGAATAACAGAATCTGATGCAATGTCCAATCCATTTTGAAATAGTCTGTTTTGAAATTGCTTTTCCTTGGACTGCAGGGCGTAAGCTACAAAAAGTTGTTCAGACTTCCTACTGGCCTTGGTTCTGTCCAGGTAGTAACGAAGTTGTCTGTGAATGTCCAAGGTATGCAACAGTCTTTCCCCCTTGTTCTCAGGATTGGGGAAGAAAGCAGGCAGATGAATTGCTTGATTTAAAGAAACCCTAGATACCACCTTTGGCATGAAAGTAGGGTTGGTCCTTAATGAAACCCTGTCTCTGTGAAAAATAATAAAGGGTGGTATTGCCATTAGGGCCTGTAGCTCCAAAACCCTTCTTGCTGATGTAATTGCCAACAGGAAAGCTGTTTTCCAAGAGAGAAATTGCAAGTCAACTGAAGCTGCTGGTTCAAATGGAGGTAGAGTCAGTTTTTCTAGGACAAAATTGAGGTCCCAGGCTGGCACTGGGGCCTTTCTTGGTGGCTTAATGTTCTTGATTCCCCTGAGGAATTGCCTTAGTAAGGGGTGTGAAAAAACAGGAGGATCAGTGTTGTATCTAGCTGAAATAGCAGATGCATGTATCTTTATGGAGGAATATGAGAGGCCGTTCTTTAACATATCTGCCAAATATTCCAAGATGAGTGGGATGTTCAACAATGATGCATCATGTCCCTTGCTGGTATTCCAATTGCTGAATCTTTTCCACTTTGCTAAGTAAACTTTTCTGGTGGATGGTCTTCGAGCCTCTGTTAGTATCCGCTGAACTTCCTTGGAGAGAGATAGGCTGAAGCTATTTATGGGATCTCCCAGGCTGTTAGCTGCAGTGTCTGTAGATTTGGATGCACTGTTTCGAAGTTGTGTTGAGTCAGAAGTAGAGGCCATTGGGGAAGGGCCCACCTCCTGGTGTGACATATGCTCCGTAGTAGTGGGTACCAGTGTTGTCTTGGCCAGTCCGGAGCTATTATGATTCCCTTGGGTCTCTCTGCCTTGGTCTTTAGTAATACTGAGGTAATCAGTGGCAGAGGTGGGAATGCATAGATTGTTAGTGAGTTCCAGTTGAATGAGAGGGCATCTATTTTCCAAGCTTTTGGATGGTATGTCCTTGTGCAGAATTTTGGTAGAAGATGGTTGAGATGAGAGGCAAATAGGTCCACTTCTGGCTTGCCCCATGTCGAAGTGAGTTTTCTGAAGGCCTTCGGATGCAACCTCCACTCGTGTGGGTCTGTGAAATTCCTGCTTAGGCTGTCCGCCAACACATTGTCTTTTCCTGGAACAAACTGGGATTGTAACTGGATGTTTAGACTCAGTGATTTCTCCCAAAGATGCATTGTCAGTCTGTAAAGGGGGTAAGAGTGGGTGCCCCCTTGCTTGTTTATGTACCACATCACAGTGGTGTTGTCTGTCCGTATCAGTAAATGGCCTTGCTGGAGTTGGTGTTGAAAAGCCTCGATGGCATGCATTACTGCCAGCATTTCCTTTTGGTTTATATGCAGATGTGTTTCCTTTGGAGACCATTGTCCTTGTATACACCTGCCTTCCATGTGTGCCCCCCCATCCAAGGTCTGAGGCGTCTGTGGTCATGGTCTGTGTTATCTGTGGTTTTTTGAATGACATACCTGTGTTTGCCTGGCTCACAGAGGCCCACCATAGGAATTCCTTTTGTAGGCATGGAATGAGCGGTATGATAGTCTCCAAGTTGTTGCTGTGTTGAGACCAAATGCTTTTTAGGTACCATTGAAGCTTTCTCATGTGTAGTCTTGCTAATGGAACCAGGAGAATGCAAGATGCCATGTAACCCAGGGCCTGTAGGAATCCCCTTGCAGTCATCTGGGTGAGTTTTGCTAAACCTTTGAAGTAATGAGTTAACTTCTCTTGCTTGTCTTCTGTCAGGTACGCCATCTGAGAGGCTGTGTCTAGTTTGGCTCCTAAGAAGATTATTTGCTGGGATGGCTGCAGTCTTGACTTTTGGAAGTTGACTGTGTATCCCAGAGCTTGAAGTAATCGTATGACATAATCCAGGTTTTTTGTCAACATCAATTTGTCGTCCGCTTGTATGAGGCAGTCGTCCAGGTGCGGGTAAATTTGTATCCCTGGAGCCTGCAATGAGCAATTACTGAAGCCAGGCATTTTGTGAATACTCTGGGTGCAGTAGATAAGCCAAATGGCAATGCTGAGAATTGATAATGCTCTGGTCCTGCAAGAAATCTGAGGTATCTTCTGCAGCTGTGTCTGATAGGGACATGCAGGTATGCCTCCTTGAGGTCCAGAGTAATCAGCCAAGACCCCTTGCCCAGCATGGGAAGGAGTTGCTGTAGAGTCAGCATTTTGAACTTTGGTACTATGAGAAAGGTGTTTAATGCGGACAAGTCCAGTATTGGTCTCCATTGAGATTCTTTTCTTGGAACAAGGAACAGTCTTGAGTAAAACCCCTGGTCTTGTTCTTGTTGTGGAACTCTTTCTATTGCTTTCATCCGAATCAGCAGAGTGATTTGCTTGATAGCCTCTGCCCTCTGGTTTTGTGGTAGGTTTGGCATGCCTTGTTTTCTTGGTAAGGTATGGAAATGAAACCTGTACCCTCTGTCTATAATGTCCAAAATCCATTTGTCCTTTGTCAGTCTGTGCCAATTTTCTGCAAACAGAGATAATTTCCCGCCCAAGGGAGCTTCTATTTGTTCCCTGGTAGGCGGTAGTAGAGGAAAGTCATTGAGATTGTGGTTGTGGGGCAGGTGAAACCCCTGCGTCACTTCTTTGGTTTCCTGGCTGCCATTGTCGTCCCCTGTAAGGGCCTCTGTATTGGCCTCTTCCTCGGCCACGTCTGTTCTTACCCCTTTGAAACTTTTCTGTATTAGGAAAGGACCAGTTTTTAGAAGGCCAATTCCTACTGAATCTATTTTGCTTTCTCTTCGATGGTCTTTAACACATACTTAGCATTTGCACCAAAAAGCTTGTTCTTTTCCAAAGGTGCATCCAGAAGTTTTGCTTTTACATGATCTGGTAGAGGTTGATCTTTTAACCAAGCATGTCTACGAATGACTGCCCCTGTCATAGCTGCCCTACATGAAGCTTCCAGTGCATCATATCCACACTGCAGGAAGTGATTGCTTACTTGCTGAGTGTTATGTACAGCTTCCTGCAAAGTCTTCCTGTCTAAAGGGTCAGAAGTGGCTAAAGTTTTTTGTAAATCTTCTAAAAGGTAATCCTGATATTGTAACATATGAAAAAGGCAATTTAAAGCTCTCATAGATAAGGTAGTGGATGTGTAAACCTTTTTACCCCATCTCTCTAATGACCTGGCCTCCCTGTTGGAGGGCAATGGATTTTTAGAGGTGGAGGCTGAAACTCCTTTAGGCCCCTGTAAAATAGTTTCCAAATCAGCAGCATGGGCCCTGAATAAATGGGAATGAGTTTCTGGGACCCTGTAATACCTGTCTGGCTTGGCTGGAGCAGGAGGAAGAGAATCAGGGGTAGCACTAGAGTCAGAATAAAGATCATCCAGAACATCAAGTACAGGAGGAATAGCTAAAGGCCTGTGCTGGGGCTTCTTAAGGAAAGTCCTCAGGCGTTTCCTAGAATCAGAATATTCCTGACCTTGCCACTTGAAATGTTCCCTCATGGTGTGCAGAACTTCCCCAAAGAAAATATCCTCAGGAGGGGAGGCCGAGGGGATGGAATCTTCTGCATCCGAGTCCTCATAGGTCTGGAAGAGCTCTTCCTGGCTATCAGAGTGGACAGAGCCCTCAGAGTCTTCATCTGAAGGAATAGGTTCAGAGGGTTCAACCCTGGGCCTTTTATCAGAAGGAGGCTGGGATCCTCTCTCAGGATGGGCCTGTGAACCTCTAATCATGGAAATTAAATCAGCAGCCATGGACACAATTTGTGTCTCTGGAGTAGGCTGAGGTAAGGGTTTAGAAGTAATATGCTTTGTTTTGCTGGCTGCCTTAGCCCTAGTGTAGGCCTTAATAGACATGGCCATAGGAGGCCTGGCAGCTCAACGTGCAGGAGTGACCTTGTCTACAGCAATGGTCTCGGGCATTTCCTCGGTTTCGGTATCCGGAGGAAAATCGATAACTGGCGGAGTGATGTCCGGAATCTGAGTCGTCGGTAATGCGGTGTCTTCGGTTCGGAGCGGTGGAGAAACCGTCTCAGAGGGAACCGGAGCACTCGCGGTAGGTTTTGGCGTGGAGTCGGTGGTAGACGCGGGCCGAGGATATCGGTCCCGGTCTTTTCGCTTTTTGGGAGTTTGCGATGTCGGAAGATCCGACGGCATGGAGTAAGCAAATTTATCGGCAAAAAAGTCTTCAGCGAACTCCGCCCGGCGCCTGAGTGCGCGCTTGTTGAAGCGAGCACAGGCTACACAGGCCGAGACGTCGTGGTCTGGGCCCAGGCAAGGAAGACAGTAAGAGTGGAAATCCTTATGAGGTATTTGTTTACCACAAGAAAGACAATTGTTAACTTTTTCAGTTATTTCTGACATCAGCTGAGGCAAGAAAAGGTCCCCAACGGGGTACTTAGCTTTTTTGATGACTTCGGTATCGAAGAATACAGGAGCTGACCGACCGGCACTTGCGAACTGCTTCTGCTTCGGGCACCGCACGGCAAGAAAGACTGAAGAAAATGGCGTCTGCTGATGCTTATGTACTCCAGCCGCTCTGACGGAGAGAAATGCGACATCAGCCGACGTCGGTCCCAGACTTTGGAATCCGGCCGACCGAGGGCTGCCTGAGGCAGGACAACCCACATGTTATGACTGCAGTTGCATTCTTGAAGGACATCATCCGAGAATGCCAATGTTTATGGGATGGCACAAGTTCTTGAGGTCTATGCAGTACATCTAATTGTCCCTCCTCAGAAGAGGAAATATGGACTGACCATGCCTATCCAGAACCTGGCCTTTGATTAACTGGTTCAGCTTGCTCAGGTCTAAGACAGGTCTGAGGTCCTTTATCTTCTTTGGTACTAAAAAGAATCTGGAATAGACCCCAGATCCTCTCTGGTCTGGTGGGGCCTCTTGGATGACTATTTGCCATCAGTTTGCAGATCTCTGTCACTGCAAGATGTCTTTGATGGGGTAGAAAATCAGGGAGATGTTTTAGGAGACCTTTGTCAATTTCTATGAAGTGAATAACACAGCCTCTGGATACAACTCTCCCAACACCCAGGTGTCAGAGGTGATGGCCTCTCCAGCTTTGGGGTGGAGAGCTAAATGACCCTAACTGCCTCCAGAGGCAAGCAGTCGGGCAACCCTTCAGAAGCATCTCATCAAAACGATGATGGAAGTGAGGGTGGACAAAGAAAAGTCTCCAGCTTCTTCTGGGTATCCACAGACTGTTGTGTCTTGAGGGTACTTGACACTTCGGAGTACGTGACACTTTGAAGAACAGATCTCACTGAAGTCTTGTCATGTGAGATAATCAAGAGCCATCAAGGTAAAAGAGGTTGAGGCATAGGATTGCCTACACAACTGATCCAGCACCCAAGATTCCCTGTTCGGGAGTGGATCAAGGAGCTCCCTTTGGAAATCTCTTTTTTGGTGGCTGCTGCTACCATAAAGACATTGACGGATGGATCCTTACTTCAATGACATCTGTCCTTGGTGGGGTGCAAGAACTTTGTCCAGTTTCCGAGGTATTGGTTCTACTGTGAAGGGCTCCTTCCCAGCTCCGAGATAAAAAATCTAGAAGAGCATCTGGAGAGGGCACCACCCAGGGCATGGATAATCCTATGCCAAAAACCTCCAAGAAGATTGACTCCTCCAGAAACAGATTCAGTGGTCCGGACCCTAACCTGGCAAAGCAGCTCCAACAAATTGTCAAAATAGGTGTCCTCACACAGGAACATGGGGGGACCCTCTCCTTCCTCAAGGTCAGTATCCTCACTGAAGGATTCTTCTTCAGAATGAAAGTGCTTCCTCTTTCACTTTCACTTCCCTGAAACCTCCCACTCCAATAAAGCAGAAGGGGAAGAGTGGGGTAATTCCACCACAGGGGAAGACTGTAACCCCCTTGATGCAGGCTGTCTGGGAAAAGCCTGATGAGTGGTCAGACGCACAGACAAAATAGTTTGGGGAGCCAACTGGAGGTATCTGACCCTTATCCCGACAGAACATCCTCTCTACAATATTAGAGGCAGAGGCTGAAGTGGGCCTCCCGGACAAGAGGATCATGGAACCCAAAGGTACCGAAAACAACCCCAAAGGAACCACACCCAGAAGCGAGCTAAGGCCGAGACTCCAAGGGGGAGGGATGAACCAGAGACAGACACTGGCAAACCCAACTCTGAAACCCCACGGTCCCGACATCATGGCTCTGAGGAGATATTGGCACAGAGCAGGTCGGGGTCAAAGCTACCAAGGAATATGATGGATCTGAAGAGTGGCAGGCTTCCAGATCTGATCCAGAGGATGGAAATTCCACCACCAACGAATAGACTGTTTGATGCTGCTTACTGACTTGCACAACTGGACAGATGAAGCTACAGAGGACAGCTTCAAGGGTTGGATGGGAAGATGACCACCAAATGTCTGATCTGAAACGGACAGGCTCAGAACTGATGTTGGCAAGGGAAGGACTCTGGTGAGGGAGGAGTAGCAAAATACAAAAGCTGCAAATAATCGATAAATAAGACACGATTCGTAGAGAAAAAACACCTTTATGAAACAGCAAAGCTTTCGGGTATAACCCTTTCTCAATGCTAATACACACACTAAAACCAATTGAGTTTAAATACATCTCAAAAATATCACATGACATGCAGCCCAAAGAATCATGTGACAAAATAAATAAATAAAACATAAAAAACTTCAAGTAATAAAACTAATGCGTAAAAAATGTAGTGCATCAAGAACATACAACACATTGAACATATCAAACAATAATAAATCTAACAATATAGTTTAGTTTGTTGCAATTTAATGAGGATGGGTTTTAATGTGACCATGGAATTTAATCCTGGAGGATGGTCAGCAGCCAATCTAAGGATCCATTCATATTCCTTAGTCTCAAGCAAATTATTACTATCCCCACCCCTTAATGATATATGTACATTGTCTAGAACTCTAAATCTAAACCTATGGTTAGAGCCATGTGCAATTATATGTTTAAATAAAGCATTCTTATCATTAGCTCTTCTGATTTCTGACTTGTGTTCAATAATACGTTCTTTAAGCTTCCTTGTTGTTTTGCCCACGTAAAAAACGTGGCGTAAAAAGTACAGTTTTGTACCTACCATAAATGTAGATGTCCGATAGGTATGCATCTGCAGTCATAACATATGGGTTGTCCTGCCTCAGGCAGCCCTTCGGTCGGCCGGATTCCAAAGTCTGGGTCTGGCCTCGGCTGATGTCGCACTTTCCCCGACGTCAGAGCGTCTGGGGTATAAAAGCATCAGCCGACGCCATCTTCCTCAGTTTTCTTGCCCCAGATGCCAGGTGCCCTCTAGGAAGGCTAAATTTGGAGAAATGCAATAAATTCCAAACATTTGCAAAAATATATACATATATATACAAACAAATACACCATAATAGATCTCCCAGCTAGCTAATAGAGGAGTAAGCACCCTAGGAATACCACAGAGGGGAAGGAGGGAGGGTAAACCTGACTGCAGATGCATACCTATCTGACATCTACATTTATGGTAGGTACAAAACTGTACTATGTCCTTCAAGGATGCATCTGCAGTCATAACATATGGGTAGAATACCACAGCCAATCTGGGGGTGGAGGTACTAAGAAAATTATGGTGTAGTTAAGAGACCCTGCAGGACTGCTGTAGCAAAACCTGCTCTGGATCTGGAGTATAAGGGTAAATTGTAATGCTTGGCAAAAGTATGCACGGAGCTCCATGTAGCAGCTTCTAAAATGTCCTTGGTAGCCACCCCTCTTAGGAAGGCTGTAGTGGTGGCTGTGGCCCTCGTGGAATGAGGCCTAATATTCACAGGAACAGTCTTTCCATGAAAGGAGTAACAAAAACGAATGCAATTTCCTATCCATTTTGAGATTGTCTGTGGAAATTGCTTTTCCTTGTGTCCCAGCTGCATATGCTACAAACAGTTGGTCAGTCTTTCTGTAACTTTTAGTTCTGTCCAAATAGTAGCGTAATTGTCTGTGGATATCCAGAGTGTGGAGAAGTTTCTCCCCTTTATTTTGTGGATTTGGGAAGAATGTAGGCAAATGAATTGCTTGGTTCAAGGATACTCTAGATACCACCTTTGGCATAAAAGTTG
Source organism: Protopterus annectens (assembly GCF_019279795.1). Taxonomy (NCBI): domain Eukaryota; kingdom Metazoa; phylum Chordata; order Ceratodontiformes; family Protopteridae; genus Protopterus; species Protopterus annectens. Next base: position 52,932,703 of record NC_056742.1, read on the forward strand.
GGTTGGTTCTTAATGAAACTCTGTCCTGATGAAAAATAAGAAATGGTTGCACTGCCATTAAAGCTTGTAACTCAGATACTCTTCTTGCTGACGTTATGGCCAGAAGGAATGCAGTTTTCCAGGATAGAAACTGCCGATGCTGCTGGTTCAAATGGATGTAAGTTTTTCCAGCACAAAATTGAGGTCCCAAGTAGGGGTGGTCTCCTTGGAGGATTGATGTTTTTGATTCCTCTGAGAAATTGTCTTAAGAGAGGATGCGAGTAGACAGGAGGATTTACATTGTATTCTGCTGAAATTGCTGAGGCATGTATTTTAATGGAAGAATAAGACAGGCCATTGTGGAACAATTCTGCTAAGTATTCCAGTATATGTGACATGCTCATCAGTGTCACATCAAGGCCTTTTGTTGTGTTCCAAATGAGAAATCTTTTCCATTTTGCTGAGTATGCCTTCCTTGTGGAAGGGCGGCGAGCTTCCATAATAATGTCCTTTACCCTCTGGGATAAGCTGTCCTGAGGAGTCGTTATGGTATTCTCCAGGCAGTTAGCTGCAAGGTCTTTAGGTTGGGATGCAGGATCTTGTAATTGTTCTGCGTCAGAAGAGGCCATAATGGGAGAGGCCACGGTTTAGACTGTGACAAGCTCTTCAACAGTGGGTACCAATGCTGCCTTGGCCAGTCTGGAGCTATCAGAATCACTTTTGGCTGTTCTGCCCTGATCTTTAGTAAAACCTTAGACATTAATGGGATTGGTGGGAAAGCATAGACTTTTCGGGCTTTCCAGCTGAAAGAGAGAGAGTCCACCTTCCATGCTTGTGGATGGTATGCCCTTGTGCAAAAAATTTTCAGTTGATTGTGGGGTGAGGTGAACAGATCTATGTCGGGTCTTCCCCATGTCTGTGTTATGAGCAAGAAGATGTCTGGGTGCAGCATCCATTCGTGTGCATCCATGGAAGTTCTGCTTAAACTGTCTGCCAGAGTATTGTCTTTCCCTGGCACGAACTGGGCCTGTAGTTGTATATTGTGTTTCAAACAAAGATCCCATAGATTCATAGCCAGTCGGCATAGAGGGTAGGAATGCGTGCCTCCTTGCTTGTTTATGTACCACATAACTGTGGTGTTGTCTGTCCTTATTAGCAGGTGGCCTTGTTGAAGGAAAGGTCTGAAAGCCTCGATTGCATGTATCACTGCCAGCATTTCCTTTTGGTTTATGTACATTTGCAGCTGTCCTTGAGACCATAGCCCTTGGATACATTTGTCCTCCATGCGTGCTCCCCAACCTCGGTCTGAAGCGTCGTGGTGATGGTTTGGTTTGCTTTTGGTTTGAGGTAAGGCAACCCTCTGTTGGTCTGGCATGCTTGAGCCCACCACAGGAATTCCTTTTGAAGGCAAGGTATGATTGGAATCAGAGTTTCTAAGCTGTGACTGTGCTGAGTCCATACACTCCTTAGGTACCATTGCAATCTTCTCATATGTAGTCTGGCTTGTGGAATTAGTATTATGCAGGATGCCATGAAACCCAGGGCCTGCAGGATTTTCCTTGCAGTTAGCAGAGTTTGTCTTGTCAGATTCTTGAAGTAATCTGGAAGTTGTTTCTGTTTTTCTTCTGTGAGAAACGCCATCTGGGTGGTTGTATCTAGATCTGCACCCAAAAAGGTTATCCTTTGGGATGGTACAAGTCTTGATTTTTGGATGTTGACTGTGTATCCCAAGGCCTGTAATAGCTTGATGGCATAGTCCAAGTCCTTGTCTTGCTGTCCGCTTGCATCAGGCAGTCGTCCAGTTGGCAATGTCTGTAGGATCAGTAATCTTCACATCATTTTGAACTAGTTCTGAGCATATCTGGGAGTTTCCTCCCAGGTTTCTAACATAGCTAAAGAAGGCCTTATGATTGTCTTTTGAGTCTTTAGCTATTTTTCTCTCAAAATTTGCTTGGATGATTTTATGAGAGCTCTTAGTTTTTTACTTATAGTGATCAAGGGTGTCTTACCTTTTAAGGATTTTGCTCCATCTTGTAGTAGCTTCCTCCTTTTGTTGTAGAGTTTGTTTATGGCTGGGGTCCACCAGACTGGACGCTTGCCTTTGGTACAAAGAGTCTTTGTTTTGCTTGGGATTGCCTTATCCATGCAGTCCTGCAGGTGCTGGTAGAAAGCATTTGTAAGTGATTCAGCGGCTTGAGTACTGTTTTCCACGCCTCGGGGGCCTTAAAGGAGACCACACTAGTCTTTAGAAGTGTGAAGTCGGCTTTCGAGAAGTTCTTTACTGTGGTCTTTTTATTTCAGGTGGGGTGGGATGAGGACCTCCAGCGAGATTAGTTTGTGATCTGATCTCACCAGTGAGGGGTATACTTCGGTGTTGAACATTGTGCTCCCATGTTCGTGATGATGAGATCAAGTATGTTTTCTCCTCTTGTGGGGATGGTGACTAGTTGTTCCATGGCATTTGAGTTTATGAATTCCAGGAACTTTTGGGCTAGGGTGTTTGGGCTTGAGTAGTGTTCCCAGTCTATATTAGGGTAATTGAAGTCACCTAGTATGATGGTGTTTGATGATACATTTATCCCCTCTAGTGTTTTCAGGAAGGCCATGTGAGGTTCCTGAGTTTGTGAGGGTGGCCTGTAACATACTACAATTTGCAGAGCAGTCTTGCCTATGGTTAATTGCACCTGGATGCTAGGCTGTGAATCCTGTGAAATGGTTTCTGGGTCTGCAGTGTGGGCCTTGTACAGGTGAAAGTGAGAATCCGGGACCCTGTAGTACCTATCAGGTTTGGCAGGAGCCGGAGGGAGAGAATCAGGGGCTGTACTAGCATCAGAGTACACATCATCAATAACATTCAAAACAGGAGGTATAGCCAAAGGCCTATGCTGAGGTAAATGCAAAAAGGTCCTTAATCTTTTTCTAGAATCAGAAAATTCCTGGCCCTGCCATTGGAAAAGTTCCCTCATAGATAGAATGCAGTGTCTCACCAAAAGAAAACTCTTCAGGAGGGGAGGCCGAAGGGATAGATTCTTCAGCATCAGAATCTTCGTAGGCCGAATAAGCCTCCTGCTGGTGCTCTGACAACACAGATTCATCCGTAGACTCATCTGAAGAGTGGGGGTCAGAGGGCTCGACCCTGGGCCTTTTGTCTGGAGGTGGAAGACCGCTCCTATCCGGGTGAGGTTGAGAACCTCTAATTAAGGAGATAAGATCCTCTGCTAGGCTGAGAATTTGAGTGCTGGTAGAAGGCCTCTGAGAGGTAGACTTGGGAGGCAAAGCTTTGGCAAGTTTGGCAGCTTTAGCCCTAGAGAAGGCCTTAATGGACATGGATGCAGGGGGTCTGGCTGCACCACGTGCAGGGGTGGACTTGTCTAAAGGAATAGCGTCGGACATGTCCTGGACACAGGTTTCCGTAGGTAGTTCAATAACCGACTCGGCCGGAGCCTCCGAGGCCGAGGTAGTTGGTTGTAAGGTTTTGGCAACAGGAAGCGCAGAGGACTCTGTTTCAGCCGAAACAGAGACACTCGCGGTAGGCCTGACCGAGGTTTCAGCCGAAACCGCGGGCCGCGAGGGTCTGTCCTTGTCCTTCCGTTTTTAACTACATGAGAAGTCGGAGTCTCCGACGGCATTTTATACGCAAAGTTAGCCCCAAAATATTCCTCTGCAAACTCCGACAGACGCCTAAGCGTTCGTCGGTTGAAGGAAGCACAGGCAGAGCAGGCCAAGACATCGTGGTCCGGGCCTAAGCAAGGGAGGCAGTAAGAGTGGAAATCCTTATGAGGTATTTGTTTCCCACAAGTTAAACAATTATTTACTTTATCTGACATCGGCTGAGGCAAGAAAGAGTCCCCAATGGGGTACTTAGCTTTTTCGAAGTCTTCGGTAGCTGGAATCAAAGGAGCTTGCTGACCGGCACTTGCGAACTGCTTCTGCTTCGGGCACCGCGCAGCAAGAAAGACTGAGGAAGATGGCGTCGGCTGATGCTTTTATACCTCAGACACTCTGACGTCGGGGAAAGTGCGACATCAGCCGAGGCCAGACCCAGACTTTGGAATCCGGCCGACCGAAGGGCTGCCTGAGGCAGGACAACCCATATGTTATGACTGCAGATGCATCCTTGAAGGACATCACAGGTTGCTAAATAAACCACATTACTGGTAGTACAGGTTGCTAGTAAATCAAACTTGTATACTTAACCAGTTATCGGATGTTTGAATACATTACTCTCAGTGCTCATGAGATCAGAACAACAAGAGCAATTCATGCAACAAAATGTACCTGATCTAGAGTGAATAGGTAAATTAAAACTCCTAAGCGTACTCCGGCACTATAAAGGCTGTCCAGTACCCTAAATACAAACAACTGCCACGAAGCAAAGTTTGAATAAATCCAAAATAAATTTATTTAACACGAAAAAACAAAAAACTATAAAAACAATACAGATTAAGCGCTTTCGTCTCCATATAACGGAGACTTCATCAAAATAAATTGCAAATACAACTCACTTCCTTAATCACCTAATTGAGGCAACAAATGGATGTGGGCAATAAGTTATGTCACAGTAAAGGCAAATCGCAGAAAGATAAATAAAATGCTGTTGCAACCATGAACTACCAAATATATATTTAAAATTACATGGTACAACAGCATTAATGTGCATAAGTTGTGTACAGTATTATAACCACAATAAAACAACCTCTGACAAATATTCCTATTTTACTTTCAAAAACTCCAAAATGCTTATGTAAACAAATAAATTTCTTATGCTAACTAAAAAATGTATGTACATATGTATGTATATATATAACACATATGTAAATACAACACATATGTACATATAACACCGTGCAAAAATGTGCTAGTCTTAAAAATTACACAATAATTGTAGTTTCGACTACTAAATAGGTAGTTGATGAACAAGTCCTATTGCCATATCACTAACTAAACAAACTGTTTATATCCATAAAAAATATATATAATAAATATTACAAAATTTATAAATGCAGATGTAATAGATTAAAACCAATAGAATATAAATATAAATATTCATATAAAAATTCTTATAAAAATGTATAAATATAAATTAATATATATATATATATATATATATATATATATATATATATATATATATATTTATTATCTCATGTATAGTAGTATAAATAATGTATAACAAAAAAGTGCACATTTTAGGTCATATAAAAAGATTCATATCATCGACATTTATGATTAAACATACAAGGAACTAGAACAAGTTAAAAATGTATATATATGTTGTATAAGAAGACAACCCCAGGAACATAAGTTTTACACATTCCTTCTATGATCCCTATTTTTGTCCATATTAATCAATTTATATGGTTACTTCATTTTGTTGAGTTCATTTATTTATTTAATTCATTTTACTAACATTTTGGTATCTTAGGGTTCATAGCCAGAATCTTTGCTATCTTAGGATCCATAGCCAAAATCTTAAGAGCTGGGGTGATGGATATGTGGTCATTAAGCCCTTTTCCACAACTGGCATCCAACCTAAGTTGCCATATCATCTCTCTGTATTCAATTTTTGTCTCCCAATCACCCCCACGCTCTGGATACTCAACTTCTTCCAGGACCCACAATTTGAAATCCACATTTAGACATATCAGGGCATGTCTATACAGTGCATTGTTGTCATTGTGCCTATTTATATCCCTAATATGCTCATAAATTCTATTCCTGAGATGCCTCTCAGTTTTTCCAACATAAAAACTATTACAAGCCTTGTATGTAGCTAAATAGACCACCCCCTTAGAATAGCAACTACTATATTTTTTTGCTGTTATTCTTATTGGGATACTTGGTATTTTTAACTCGCTAGTTTCCAAAATATATGGACATTGAATACATCTACCGCATCTAAATGTTCCCAATTTCTTTTTAGCACCATTCTCCTGTACTTCTTTTTCTCGACCATGTTTTTGATGTTGAAATTTCTTCTAAAACTGAATTTTAGTTTATTGTTGAACACTTCAGTTTTTGATGCTATACTTCTAAATATGTCCCAGGCTTCATACATACTTTTCTTAAACCACCCAATACCATAAAAATAAGTTGTAGTCATATAGGGAATAGCTTTGCACTCTCCAACTATCGGGGTATTGTCACTTATATTCATGTTCACATTCCTAACTCCACTTTGTTCTATACCTTCTTGAACTGTAGCACTCAGTGGGATATATCTAGTCCCCCTCCCCAAAATAACAATCACTTACAGATTTAATCAGTTCAGTGGGATACCCCCTTTCCTTAAATAAACCTTCTACATGTCTGATCTCATTTAAAAACTCTTGATCATCAGAGATCATCCTTGCCATTCTTATCATCTGGCCTTTTACAATATTCTTCTTAAGCTGGAATGGGTGGTCACTATCATAATACAGATAAGCATTTGAAAAATGCTCTTTCCTAAACACACTGGACTTGTAACATTTATTCACCCTATCTTTTGTGAGCTTAACATCCAAAAAATTAGTAACCTCAATCTCCACCTGGTATGTGAATCGTAAAAATAATGTAGTATTATTAATAAAACTCAAATTCGTCAATACATTCCTTTGTCCCCTTCCATAGGATAAAGATGTCATTCAAGAACCTGAAATAACTAACAATATACTGGTAATAATCGGAATCAAACACATATTCCCTTTCCCAGCATAACATTATCATATTTGCATACACCGGGGCGCAGGCGGACCCCATTGCCACCCCTTCTTTTTGATGGTAGTAATCACCCTCAAAATAGATAAAATTGTATCTTAATACTAGCTCCATGCATTCAAGCACATTCCTAAAGTCCACTGGTGTCAGCCAGTCCATTTCACCCAACATTTTTTCAAACCATTTAAGTCCTATATCCTGAGGTATTACTGAAAATAGCTCCTTCACATCAATGGTAACAAAAAATACATCTGAATAAGCACTTTCTCCTATCTTCTTTAAGAAGTCCCAAGAGTCCTTTAAGATGTGTGGCCATCTACTACAAAATTGTTTTTGTCATACCATCTACATAGATAGCCATAGGCTGTGTTTTGGATCCTTGTGACGCAACAATGGGTCTCAAAGGGGGGGTCAGATACTGATTTATGTATCTTTGGTATTCCAAAGATGGCTGGAATAACAGGCTTAGGTACTTTGAAGTATTTGTATAATGCCATGTCTATCAACCCTGTTAACAAATTGTCTTCTAAAATGAGGTCAGTCTTCCTATAATAAATATTAACTTCATTTTTAGTAACCAGGGCATAAGTCTCATCCTTGTCAAGAATGTCCTTCATTCTCCTAATGTAGTCCCATGTGTCCATCAATACTACCCCCCACCCTTATCTGGCTTCATAATACGTATCTTTTTATTGTTACCAAGTTCAAACAACAATTTGCCCTCGGATCTTGCCAAGTTAGATTTTGTTTTTTCATTTTTCTTATATTCATTTCTAATTTTGTTAATAACACACCTTTCAAAATTTTGAATTTCATAATGTAATGACGGATTG
>NC_056742.1:52947713-52992713 GCF_019279795.1 Protopterus annectens
GAATTGAATGCCCTAGCTAAGCATGTTTCACTTTTCCCTGACCACTCTTTTGTGTTCAGGGTATTACAAATTATAGAACCAAATGCTAGAGGTGGTGATTATATGAAACTCTTGGAATTAAAAGAGCTAAAATGGATTTTTAGACTGAAGGGACATTATTCCCCTGGTTTAAATGCCTATCTTTCACTTAGGTCATACCTTAATATACGTAGATAGACTAGCTTATAACTTTAATAACCTCAATATGAATTAACAAATTAAAAAGAGGTTTTAAGTCTGATAAGAGTATGATGTTCAGATTTTGTTAAATTCATTGTGCAATATCATATTTATGTATAGGATGCTACAGTTTTATGAATGTTAGGATTTTAACTTTGTAATTTAGTAGTTGCATAGTTTTACAACTAATATTAGATGTATATGCAATTTTATATGCATAAATCATTTTAGCCTATAATTATAAGAATTTTGAAAATACTAAACATGATTTCTCACTAGATCATATTGTATAAAACAAAGTTAAACAATATTAGTTGACAGCTAATGGGCATAAAACTATGAAATTTGTTTACAATTGTGTTTTAAATGCCCTAAAGTACTTGTATTTATATATATTTATACATACATTTCTTCATAAATAATATTTAGTGTTCTAGAAAATCTTAAGATGTGTATTCTTCGTTGTAAATAATAGATACACTTTATATTATAATAATCTGTCTACTGAAGGAAATTTTTTTGCCTTTTTCGTTTTAGGAATGTGAACATATGTTAATGGTAGCAAAGGCATTTTTAGTTAGATAAGAATTTAGCCTTTTGCATCCATGAAATGATAGAAAGGTTTTCCAGATTTGTTAATTGATTGTAAATTGATTAATTGATATATTGAATCATGATGCTGTATAGACTATATAACCTTAGGGTTTTATTCTAATGTTCATGGTCTGAGGAAGTTTTTATTTTTGGTCGTGGTGAGTCCGAAGTTTGTTTTGCTTACATTTCATTGTGTTATTTAACCGAGGACTCTTCAGCTGGAGTGGTTCATCTTTTTACTTTTATATTATATATATATATATATATATATATATATATATATATATATAGATATAGATGTAGATATATATATATAGAGATATATATATATATATATATATATATATACACACACACATACGTATATAATATATATACACACACACACACATATATACACATACGTATATAATATATATACATACACACATATATATATATATATATATACACACACACGCATATACATTGACACACATATACATACACACACTATATATATATATATATATATATATATATATATATATATATACACACACACACACACACACACACACACACACACACATATATATACAGATATATATCTATATATGTGCATATATGTGTGTGTGTGTGTGTGTGTGTGTGTGTACCTAAAAATATGTATATGTATATATATTCCTAGGTGAAGAGATTTTATCGGTTTATCTGCTATGCTCCAGCCATGAGACGTTTTCAGGGTTACATGGACTCATTGTTTTCCTCTTTTGTTGGGTGAGATACAACACACAGGAGAGAGAAAGAGAAACAGGTTTTCTGAGACTTAGTCGCTTATGTGCATAGTTGCTGTTGTAAGGGCTCTGCAATACCCCCCACCTCCCTTTTTATCCAAGACCATCTATTTCTAATGTTATCAACTGCATTTGTAAAAGAAAGGTACTTTGTCTCTGTTATTATAAGCTTGCTTTACTATTTTACAGTGTTCTCAAGTAGTGGTAGCTTAAGTGCTCAAAGACAAAAAGAGTTTGCAATAAGTAAGGGATGCCTGTCTAATGCAAAGACACTCATTTCACAGACTTCAGTTGGAAGGGGGAAAAAAAAAAAATCACACAAAAATATCACTCATACTTCAGCATAGACCCAACCACAGAGGGATGAAGTCCTGACTGTGACTTAGATGACCAATATTTGACTAGCAGCCTAGACACTGCAGAGGTCACACTGCAAAGATGAAAGTAAGAGGTAGACACAGACTCACCGATCCTTTGGGGAGAGGGGTCCTGCTCTGGCCTCAATGCATGGGGGAGCAGTAGGTGTTGCATCCATGGAGTATGAGCCTGCTGAACACTTGATGCCAAGACAGTATATAACATAAGGCTTTTGAACTGTGACTGCACTCATGTCAAAGGGCAGGCAGTAGATGTGGAGCTCATTGGGGCTCCTGGGATTACAGGGGGAAGTTTGCCATATTAGGTGAACTACCTATTCGCTAATGCCAGACTCTTGACTCTACAGGGAATGAATGGGACAATATGGCTCCCTGGCTGAGGAACAAATGGGCTATATATGCCTGTACGTGGCATCTATCCAAGACAGGAATAGACAAAATTTTATGGATCACAGCCCAACAGAATCAAAAAAATAAATAAATAAATAAATAAAAGTGATCACTTCTTCAATTTCAGCAATGACTTTTAAAAACAGTAAATATTTAATATTAAATCAATAATTCTCCTGGAAGGCATTAGCTGGTTTGCTCGACACTATTTACAATGAAATATTTGAGCTTGTCATTTATTTTTACCTTACTGAAGTTGTATATATAAACATTTAATAATACTGAAAGAGAAATTTTAGGATAAAACAAGTAAGCGACAAAGGGAAAATACACTCGCGTATCACATTATTTCAAAACTATTAGAACTATGGCATGAAGTAAATGCTACTTTTACATACAGCACATGCTGAATGATGTCAAAGGACCCCTCACGTGGAACAAGTTAAAATCATGGAAGAGGATCTCAACAGCTTGAAACTTTGGTCACCCAACTCATGTCAGTGCCTAGAAGCCTAAACATTTATGAATGGCTAACAATCAAACTATCGTTCATTCATTTTTTCCACCAGGTAAAGTAACTAATCTACACTTTCCAGTCTCGCAAAACACCCCTCTAATAATATATACAAACTCATAGACCATACTTCACTGGGGAAAAGGGCAGATTTGGCCAACTAGTTACTTTCCTGATCACTGAAATGAACGTATGCTGAATGAATCACACCTCTCAACTTTTTAGAGCAACAAATCTGGACAAAACGTTAAACAATAGGGGGACAAGGGGTCAAAAATAGTGACACTTTGCACTTACAAACTTAGAAAGTTGATAGAACAAGAAGTTATGTACTCGCCATAACGTTTGATGTAGCCCATCTGGCCTCACATTCTTACCCATTGGTTCGGAGCAGAATGTCCGCTCCGACTCAGCCAAACTTTCTTAGCTCAAAGTCTTTCCATTGGCTGGGCTAAGATGGTATCTCATGCTGCACTGCTCTCTATCCCCAGACCTAGTTTGCTGTGAGCACCAGCACTCATTCTCCATGCATAACACCTAAGGAAAGGAAGAACAAACCAAGAATGAAGGGAGCTCTAAAACCAGACCTAACCTCCAGATCCTCCAGGATGGGGGAAGGAGGGGGAAGGAGGGGGGCGGATAAGTAAGAAGGCGGGATGGACTACATACATCGAATGTTATGGTGAGTACATAACTTCTTGATGTTATGTAGTCCAATCTCGCCTACATTCTTACACGTGGGACAGCATCCCCAGCACCTAAATCCTGGGAGGCTCAGTGGAAAATACTCCTGAGCACTGTAGAACCAAAGGAAGACATGCCCCTACATACCACATCTAACTTGTAATGAGTAACAAAGGTATGAGGAGATGCCCAAGTAGCCACAGCACAAATATCATCCATAGACAATCTGGCCTGAAAAGCTGTAGATGTAGATACAGAGTAGAGTGAGCCTTCACCCGAAGTGGTAAATCTTTACCCCCTGAGGAATAAATTTAAGAAATACAACTGGAAATCCACCTGGACTTTGGAAACAGGGGACCCAATTCAGTTTTCCGAAAATGAAACAATCTGATCAGATTTTCTGAGGTCTTTCGCTCTGTGCAAATAAAAATGTAACTGTCTGTGCACATCCAATTGATGAAATTTGAATTCTGCCTTGTTTGAGAACTGGGGAAAAAACACTGGCAATTCAATAGATTGGTTAAGGTTACTGACTTACGCCACTTGGGGAAGAAAGGAGGGTTTCGGTTTGAGAGAAACCCTGTCCTTATGAAAAATCAAATAAGGGGGTTTGATTGATAAAGCTTGAAGCTCCAAAAACGCATCTGGCTGACGTGATGGCTACTACAAAGACAGTCTTCCAAGTTAAGAATTTTAAATCGCAAGTGGCTGCAGGCTCAAAAGGGGGGTGGAGTAAGACCCTGTAGAACAAAATTTAAGTCCCAAGGCACAACAGGTTCCAATACCAGAGGATGAAGTAACAAAGTGCCCTTCAGAAAGCCATAGTCTATGTGCCATCAGGCTAGGCTCGTCTGTGACATGAAAGGTAGAAATCGCTGCCAACTGGACTTTAATGGTTGCGGCCGCTGAACCCTGGTTAAAGAGCATGGACAAGAACTCCAATACAGATGAAATTGGAGCTATGCAAGGGTCAATCTTTTTGGCATGCGCCCAAATTGAAAACCTCTTCCATTTGCTGTAATAAATCTTCTTGGTTGAGGGCTTATGAGAGGAAGATAAAATATGAACCACCTCCGGCGAAAAATGATAAAAGCCTAACTAATGACGGAATTGGAGTAGCCAAGCTGTCAACCGGAGGGTCCAAAGAGAGGGATTGAGCTGCCCTGACATGTGTGTCAGTAAGTCTGGCTGTGGGTCCAGAATCCAAGGAGCATCCATGAGATGGGGATGGAGAAAGGGGAACCAAATTTGACTAGGCCAGTGTGGGGCAATCAGAATCATTTTGCTTCCTAAGGATTGCGCTTTCTGAATAACCTTTGACAGCAAGGGGACCGGAGGAATGCGTATAGCAGACCGGAGGGCCAACTGTGGACTACAGCATCCCTGGGCGACTCCCCCTGAGGGGGGGGGATCAACGTGAAGTAGCTGCTGCATTTGGCATTGAGGGGGCTGACAAAAAGGTCGCAGCAAGGCTGACCCCACCTGCGGAAGATCTGTTCCGCAACTTGACAGTTCAGGGACCACTCGTAAGGCATCAGAATAGCTCTGCTTAGCCTGTCTGCGATCACATTGGACTTCCCAATGTTTTCTGGTAGCAACGCACATTCCGGGGAAGACACTGCCCACTGCCACACTCGCATGGCCTCTCTGCAAAGGGGATAAGACTTGGTTCCTCCTGGGTTGTTCAGATACCACACCACTGACATACTGTCCGAGTGGATTGCAATAGCCCCGAGAGGAAGAAAACTCTGAAGTGCTTGCAACTCTAGTAGCACAGCTCTCACCTCCAGGACATTGATATGCTGATGCATCTTGTGCTCTTGCCACATGCCTTTGACTGTCCTGCCTAGATAATGCCCCCCCACCCCATCTGGGAGGCATCCGTGGTCAAAGTGGCAACTGGGGGCGCAGGAACGAAGGGCTTTCTCGCATTCAGGTTGTCGGTGCGAAGCCACTGAGATCCTGTTTGCACCTGTCTGTGAGGAGAATAGGGTGAGAAAGTGGAAGACGTTGAGACCATCACTGGGCAAAGAGTAGCCAATGAAGGAGCCTCATATGTAACCTTGCCAGAGGGACTAACATGATCATAGCAGCCATTGTCCCCAACAGTTGGAGGATTCATCTTGCCTTCGTTCTTCTCAGAGGGAGCAAGGTGTAAACTTGCTGTTGTAGGACTGATTCTTTCCTGTGGTAGAAATGCCCACATGAGGACTGTGTCTAGTTCGGCGCCTATAAAAGTGACACGCTGTGAGGGCAACAAGGCAGATTTTTCCCAGTTCAATGTGATGCCCAACTGTTGACATAGGTTGATAGTAGCGTCCCTGGTCTGAAGTAGTAGATGCCTGGTAGTGGCAGTAAGGAGCCAGTTGTCCATATACGGAAACATTTGGAATCCCTGACGTCTCAAGTGAGCAGTCACGACTGCCATGTATTTGGTAAACACCCTGGGGGCTGTGGTGAGACCAAAGGGCAGGGCTCGAAACTGAAAATTACTGACTCCCAGCTGGAAGGGTAGGTGACTTCTGGATGCCCTGTCCATATTTGTGGAAGTAAGCATCCTTGAGGTCGATGGAGCACATCCACACTTCTTTTCCCAACAATGGGAGAATAGACTGCAATGTGACCATTCGGAACTTGGACTTTTGCACATGGGTGTTCAATTGACTTAAGATCCAATATGGGTTTCAGGTCCCCTGTTCTAATCCGATCAGGTCTGAGGGGACATGTTGGATAGCTCCTTTTTCTAGCAGCTTTGAAACTTCTGAAGTTGCATAATCCTTTTGACTGGGTGGAACATCCAGGATTTTCTTGATTGGAGGGGGATTTGATGAGAAGGGGATGACATATCCTCTGGAAATTATTCGTAGAACCCATTGGTCCTGGGTGATGACTTGCCAGGCCTCCGGGTATAATGAGATTCGTCCCACGACTGGCTCCGGAAATGCACAGCCAGGCCTCCCATCAGGAGCAGCGGTAGGGAGAACCACAAAAACAATAGTGGTCTCCCAAGTTGCGGGGGCCTCTTCTGCCCTAGGGTGGCATCTCCCTGAATAACCACCCCCTCCCCTGCCTCTGGAGGGGGGCTCACCTTGTGCACTGGAAAAAAAAACTCAGATTTCTTGAACCACATTTTGACACCCCTCTGGGCCTTGGGATAAGGCCTAGAGGGAAGGGAAAAAATGGACTCCTAAGGCAGACAGTTTTTCCTTCCTGCTCACACCTGGTGAGAGAGTGTCTTTCACCTTGGTTCCGAACAAAGAGGAACCATCAAAAGGGGCATCTGTAAATGAAGACTAAGGCCTCCGCAAAATGACAAAGGCACATCCAGGCATGCCTACTAAGAGCAACTCCTGAACTTGCTGACCTACTCACTCTCTTGGCTGCATAGGGGATTAACCTCATGGAGGAGTTTGCAATGGAATTGAGGGTAGATATCTGAGCGTTGACCGGCTGGGCCACCGCCTCAGAAACATTACCCGTTAGAGTATCTCCAAGCTCCTTGAGGAGATCTCTCTGGAGCCATGAAAAGAGTGTGATAATAATTCAGTGACTGTAAGGTAAAGGTCGCTGAAGAAAAAGTACGCTTCCCGTACCGGTCCATAGTCCTAGACTCCTTGTTAGGAGGATGGACAGTGGAAGAAGTCTCTGCCAATTCCTTCTGGGTGGCAGCTGCCACCGCCATGGCATCCACAGGGACTCCCTTGGACAGAAATTCCTTATCAGGAGGAGCAGACAAAAATTTATTGGGTCTCCTGGGGACTGGTTCCACAGAGTCAGGGGTTTCCCACACCCTTCAACAAACCAAATCCAGAAACTCGAAGGGTGGAGATACCCAGGAGGCAGAGGGCTGAGCACCAAAGGCCTTCAGGAAGACAGACTCCTCCTCGGAGGGGGCTTTGAATGACCAGTCACTTGTTTCAAAATCTCTAGGATGTCAGAGAAAAACATCTTCAGAGGATGACTTAGGGGACCCCCTCAGATTCCTCGAGGTCGTTGTTTGATTTGAGAGCCTCATCCTGGGAATCTATGTGCTTCCTCTTGCATGTCTTCTTTCTGGGTGGCTCCTCAGGCAAAAACTCTTAAGGGGCCCTCAGAAATGTGGGGACCACTCATAGGGGTACCCTGAGGCCTTGGGGCTCCGCTGTCTAGAGATAGATGGTGATCAGAGACCTGCACCGGTGTAGTAGGGGACAGAATGATCGACCCGCATGATGACGGTGACTACCTGGCCAGCGCGCTCCGGCCTCAAAGGCTGTTCCTCCAGAATTCGAAGAACGACCAGCCTTTGAAGCCACGACAGGAGTCAGACTTCCCCATGCCGAAGCACCGAGAGGGAGACTAGGAGCAGAGAGGTGTCCCAAAGCCTCTCCCTCGGGTCCGACCAAAGAATCCTGGGTCCTGAACCCAGTGGACAGCGCCGATGGGGTCGGAGCCAACACTGGCACAGATAAGCCAGGAGGGGCTGTCGGAACCAACCTAGGGACATCACATGGAGCCGAGCACTCTGGCTACAAAAGCTGTGATGTGCTTGGAGGAGCAAGTATCTAAGCAAGTTGAGGGACTGGCTCCGGAGCAGACTGGGTCGGAGCAGAGAACAATTTTGTCAGAACCGGTGACTGAAGGAGTCTCTCTGCACCACTCTTATCGACGTCCACATCTGATAAGGTCCTGGAAGATTTGGAGGATAGAGAAGCAACAGAAAGACAACCATCGGTTGCCGATACTGCTACTGCATCTGCAATGACATCATCTTTAGAAGCCACTGCGATTTGCAATGACATCCACAATGATGGACTTACGAATTCGAATATGCCTGTTCCTGCAGTTGTTCCTAATAAGAATGTACATGTGGTAGAAGCACAAGTTCATGCAGGTGGAATTGTTGATTCTCTGACGAATGTCGCTCCCAACAGCTTGAAAAATCAAGATGTACGAAGGAAGCAGGTTTCCTTAGACTCTTTCGTTATTTCATGCGAAGATGAGTTGCATGCGATAGGGGATGGCTCTCCGTCTTTTCCCCTGCCTTACAGACCGTTCAAAAGAAGGACTTGGTCACCAAACGGCAGAGCCACGAAAAGGAAGATAATAGAGGACAGCTTTTCATACAGCAAGAAGGCACAAAGACCCAGGACTTAATAGAATTGCCATTAACAATAGAGGTAAATGACAGTTTAGTGGTCAATATCTCTGACTATATTCTAAATGCTAATGAGTTGTCTATTTTAAATAGAGGATTAGGATTTATTCCTTCGAGTTGTATTGATGTAACTGATTTAATAGCAGATGTGAGAATGTTTACAAGAAATATAGCTCTCAAGATGCTTTATGGACATAACATGATTTCAAGTGACAATGAATACACTATCTTTAGAAAACCTTCCACATTCATTCCTCACCAGCATCCTTTACTTGATGCTTTTGAGAGGGCAGTAGAAAGAGACTTGTTTGATCTATACAATGACAGCACAGCTAAATGTCAATTTTTTAACTTAACCTTCGAGGAGAGGCAAGCTTTAGATGAACTTAGGAATAACAAAAACATCACTATCAGGCAAGCTGACAAAGGTGGTGCAATTGTTGTGATGAATAGTTCTCACTACCATGACAAGATGGGAAATATGCTCTCTGATGAAGAGACCTATTTAAGCATTTCCAATGTTCAGCTTAATAACCTAATTAGAGAAGTACAAGCACATCTATACGACTTGATGTTAGATAAGGTTATTGACAATGATTTGTATACATACTTTTTAGTTGACAAACCATTGATACCCTCCTTCAGGGGGTTACCCAAGATCCATAAGAACAAATTGGATCCACCATTGCGTCCAATAGTGTCCAGTCGAGGTTGGTTAACTGAACCTCTATCGATCTATCTTGACAAAATGTTCAAGCCCATCTTGTCAGAGGTCGAACATGTTCTAAAGGATACTGCTGATTTCCTTGGAAATTTAGCCAAATATAGCTCCTCAACATCCTTTTCACAAAGTGATTTGTTGGTTACAATGGATGTGAAATCTCTTTTTACCTCCATCCCTAATTCTTTAGGGTTGGACTTTATAAGGTCTATGTTAACGAATTTTAAACTTTCACAACACAAAATAGACTGTTATACGTCACTGTTAGAGATTATACTAGAAAACAACGTACTCTGCTATAAGGATGAGTATTTTTTACAGACTAAGGGTGTCGCAATGGGCACACCGTGTGCCAACGCCTATGCCAATTTGGTGTTGGCACATTGGGAGAGCAATTTTGTCTTAAATAGAGACTCAGTATTTTTTGAACACCTTATATTTTACAATAGGTTTGTGGATGATGTGTTTTTATTATGGAGAGGAACAGCTGAACAACTGATGTCATTCATAACCTATCTAAACAATACTACTGACTTTCTTGAATTTGATTGTACATACTCCTTTGACAGCATTGATTTTTTAGATGTCAAAATCATCAATACATCATGTGGTTTTGATACAGAACTCCACAGAAAGGACTGTTGGAGGAATAATTTGTTGCATAGAGAAAGCATGCACCCCAATCATGTATATAGAAATATTGTTGCCAATCAAATGATTAGAGTTTCTAAGTTAACGACACAAACAGCAGCATACCACAAACATAAAGACACTCTAGCTGAGAATTTTTTGTCCAGGGGATATAGTAAGAAAAATGTTTTGGAAGCATCATCCAAGAGTGACCATCATAGACAACATGAAGGAGCTCTCTTGACTAATAGATCAAATTATTCCTCACAATCATCTAGAAATAAGAACAACGAAGGTTTCAATAGAATAGTGATTCCATTTACCAACAGAAACAAGTACGTGCTTGATATTTTTAACAAACATTGGGACATACTAATCACAGATGACGCAATCAAGTCATTGGTAGATGTCAAACCAAGAGTGGCATATAGGAATATGCCCTCACTTAACAGGTTGCTATGTTATGACAACAGCCATCATAACAAGCACTCTATCAAGAAAACTGGTACTTTTGCATGCTATGCCTGTAATCAATGTAAATATATTTCTAATTCAGACACCTTTATACATCCAGTTACAAAGAGATGTTACTCTTTTAGAAACTATGCCACTTGTAGATCTACTGGCTTAATTTATATAGCTGAATGCCAGTCATGCATGAGTTTCTATGTGGGCATGACAACCAGGTCATTACGAGAACGCATAAGAGAACATATTTATGCTATCAGTAAGGCAAACATTACTAATGCCCTTGCAAAACATGTCATAGAGCAGGGCAATACACACAATTTTAAATTTCAGGTCCTGGAGCTTGTTAATATAAATAAAAGGTTGGGAAACATCAAGAACAGAATAGAAGAAAGAGAAGGGAAGTGGATAATGAAGTTACAAGCCCACAAGTTTGGGCTTAATGAAAAGTTATCCATTAAACCTTTCTTAGCATCGAGGAATCTCAAGCACTAAGGCATATCTTTTTTAAATGCAATGATTTTCTAATTGTTTTAATTGTTTAATTATTCTAATGCATTCAAGTATAAAGGGAGTGCTAAATCTCACTGCATTTATATCTGATGAAGCGTTGGTGAACAACGTGAAAGCGCTCATATTACTGCAGTTTTTTCCTGTTTGTGTGTTCAACAATAAACGTGGATTATTTGTTTTTATAAGAAGACTTCTGGAGATTTTGTTAATTTGGCGACACATGGTGCACTTCTCATTTTCTTTTTGCTGCTTTGATAGAGAAGGAGATAGAGACCTCCTCTCTGAAGGGGACCTGCGAGGAGGGGATACTGGCTTAATGGTAGGCGATCGGCTCCGAACCAGTTCCAAGAAGATTGGAGCCGAAGCAGGTTCCATAACAACGGACACTTCCTGTGGCCCAGAGGACAATGGAGCAGAGGATGTCAAAGCAGACTGCTATTTTCTCTTCTGGCTCAGAGGAGACTGATGGAGCCGGAGATCTTTTTTTTGATTTAGAGGATTTTGCCCTAGAGCTGGAAGCACTCTCCAGACTCTCCTTGAAGGAGGGTTTCAGAAGTCCCTTCAAAATCAATTTATTCTTCCTTTCCTGAAAAACTCGCGGACTAAAGGCATGACAGAAACTGCACGACTCCTAGAGATGAATCGCTCCCAGACAATACACACATAAAATGTGCATTACATATGGACACACTGTCTAACTGCACCTAGAGCATTTCTTGAAACCTGAGGGCTTGTGCTCCTTAGTATCTTTGGACATAGTTAACAGACAACAATTACCCACTGAATAAATGGACCAACGATCAGTCACAAGGCGGGAAAAAGCCTACAACAAAACAGAATACCACAAGATCTCCAAGTTAAACGATCCTTAGTCACAAACACAAGTGGGGAAGGATAATACCTCTAATTTAAACGGTTTAGTCCCGGTAAACTTTTATGACACAAGGAAGCAAGGGGACAGACTAGGTCCTCTAACTGAAAACGAGCCTAGCCTGTTGGAAACAGCTAGTGGGATACCACAGAAAAAACACAACTTTTCCACAAGACAAGAACACACACAATAACTATTAAAAATAGCTTTTTTTGCAAAAGTTTTCTCTGATAAAGAAAAAAAAAGGGTACTTAGCCACAGCTAAAAGCGAGACCACGTCCAGACTACACTAGCGGCAAATGAGATCAGAGGATAGAGAGCAGTGCAGCATGGGATACCATCTTAGCCCAGCCAATAGAAAAACTTCGAGCTAAAAAACTTTGGCCGAGTCAGAGCCGACATTCAGCTCCGAACCCACGGGTAAGAATGTAGGTGAGATTGGACTACATATCATATTTTGCGTTAGGGCAGATTTTCTGAATGGTATGAAGTCTGACGCTTCATTTTTCGGACTTCAACCCTCAATGTTTTGGTAATGATTTGGCAGAAAACCATGATTTTATGAGAAGAAAAAACAAAAATATGAGGCAAAAATCTGTACAGTTGAGAGGTATGGAATAAATCTTCGATGGTTAGGGTTCGATGTTAGCTGTTCTATGTAAATGTTGCTACAAGAATCTTCCCTGATAAACCAGTTCATACAGGTTTTATTAGGCTTGTAGTCCAGGGGATCACTTAAGAGCCTTGTCTAAATTCTTAGTTTCCCAAAAGCATTTTCAGGTCAAGTGACTTACTCAGGTTTACACAAAGGGTTGAGGGAATCAAACCCTGAACCACAGAAAAGTACAGTTACGTAAAATCTTTCCATAACAGTAGATGTTCTTTCCTTCACTGTTGCAGTATTCTTTACTAATGGGATTCCCTGCCATGGGTAGCCCAACATTGGCCAGTACACCAAAGCCTACTGTTGCTTTAAGGTATGCCGAAAGTCACACTTATGCTCCTCATGTAGCACATTGCATAAAGGTGATGTCCAGGTGTACCATCCTCAGAACTGATTGCCCCAGTAGGAACAGTAGTCCAAGGAACCTAGGAGGTAACCAGCACATCCAGGAAGGAAAAGGACTGGGGGAAGGAGGGAGGGAGTGAATAATGCAGCAGTGAAGGAAAGGCCATCTACTGTTATGGTAAAGATTTTACACAACTTTATTATGTCCCTCCATTCACTGCTGCAGCATTCTTTATTTATGGCAGAGTGCCAAAGCTCAAGAAGAAACTTAGGAGGAAGGAAGAGCAGTACAGCCCTCTAAGAAACCATGAAGAATGGCCCTAGCAAAACCAGCGCCAGCACTGAAGATACCATCTAAGTTGTAGCGCTTGGTAAAGTATGCACAGAAGTCCAGGTAGCTGCTTCAAGAACAGAATTATTATCCAAGCCATTGCAAAAAGCACCAGAAGAAGCCATAGCTCTAGTAGAATGAGCCTTAACAGAAGGAGGAAGGCTCTTACCATGGAAAGTATAACAAAAAGAACGAGCCTTTGAAATCCAAGAAAAAGTAGTTTGCTTGAATACAGCTAATGATCAGATTTTCTAATAGCCTTAGTCTTATCCACATAAAATGTAGTTATCTATGCACATCCAAAGTATTCAACACCCTCTCACTGGCAGATTGCGTAAAAAGGGAAAAAAAGCAGGCAAATGAATTGACTGAATAAGCGCAACTCATTAACCACCTTGGGCATAACAGAAGGTTGTCCTTATGAAATATCAAAAAAGGAGGACAAGCCATAAGGGCTTGAAGCTCAGACACCAGTCTGGCAGAAGTAAGAGCCAACAAAAGAACCATCTTCCAAGAACAGTTCTGTAAGGGAGCTAAAGCAGCAAGCTCAAATGGGGCCTAAATCAACTTCTCCAAAACAAAATTAAGATTCCAGGGAGGGGGAACAGGGTTCCTGTGAGGTCTACTGTGAAGGAAGCCTTTAAGGAAATTGTTTAGCTTCAAATCTAGAAGCTAAAGGAAGAGATAAAGGCAGACATGCAGAAATAGCTAATAAGGGTGCCTTAATACAAGACTAAGCCAAACCAGCATTGAGCAATGCACCTTAAGAGAGAACCAAAGGAACATCCACAGAAAGTGGGTCCAGGTTACGAGAAAGTCACCTTATAGAAAGCATCTTCCATTTGGATTTGTAGAACTTGCTAGTAGTTAGGTTTCCTGGCCTCCTGCATGACCTTCAGCATATCCTCACGAAAAAAAGGTGTGCATGTGGAATGAAAATCACCCACAATGTCAACTGAAGAGTGGACAGGTGGGGATGGATGCTAGATCCCTTATCTTGCGTGACTAGATCCATTCTGAGGTAACTTCTGAAGATTGCTCTTGGCTAAATGCAAAAGAGGGAACCAATGCCGTCTCAGCCAAAAGGGGGGCACCAACAAAATTTTGGGAGCAACCTGTTGAATTCTGAAAGGGACGTTTGGAATGAGAAGAAAGGGAGGAAATACATAAAGTAAGATCCCCTTCAAAGAAAAAGATTCGGCATCCACCTTCCACATCAAAGGACCTGGGACTCAGGCAGAGAATAGAGGACATTGTCTGTTCAGAGGTGGCAAATATATCCACTTTAGGAGTACTCCACTGGTGGACAATGTCCAGAGACACATCCCTGTGAAGCATTCATTTGTGGAATTGAGTTAAGGACCTGCTCAGTGTCTGCCACAATGTTTTGACCAAAGGGATGGAAACTCCCTGAAGAGTCACTTGATCTTTGACAGCAAAATCCCATACCAGAAGTGCCAACCGCCAAAGATAAGTTAAGATCCTGTTCCTCCCTGTCTGTTTATATACCATATCACTGCGGCATTGCTTGCAAATACCTTGAGAGGCCCTGGAGAGAAAAGAGGATGAAAAGCCTGAAGAGCCACCATAAGAGTTCTGTTTGACATTGATGTGCTTCTTCTGCTGAGGAGACCACACCCCCCCATACCTTTAGGGAGCCAAATGCTGTTCCCCATCCCATGTCTGAAGAGTCTTTGAACAATGCCTGAAAGAGAAGAGGGAGACAAAAAGGGATACTTGGATTTAGAGACAACTGCTGGATCCACCAGTGAAGTTCCTTCTTGAGACAAGGAAGAAAAGGAACTACAAAGTCTAGAGGATGTGCATGTTAAAGTCAAAATGACTTCAGAAACCAATGAAACTTTCTCATGTGGAGTTTGGCCTGAGGCAGCATAGGAATGGCAGACACCATGAAACCCAGAGCTCTTGGAAACTCCCTAGCTGTAATGGAGTCCAGTGGAAGAATATGAAAGAAGGAAATAAGAGTTAAGGCCTTGGGAGAATGCAGGGATTCCAGTATAGACACCGTTTGAATTCTCCAACCTAGAAACATGATCCTGAGAAGGAGTCAGAGAAGGCTTTTTTGAAATGTATTGTGAACCCCAGACTCTGAAGAAGGGAGATGGCAAAATGAACATTTTGCAGAAGAATTTCTGAAGAGGATGCCTGAATCAGCAAGTCATCCAAATAAAAAAATATTTGGATCCCGTGAAGTCTGCAAAAAGCAATCATAGCAGCGAGGCATTTGGTGAATACTCTTTGGGGCAGTAGAAAGGACAAAGGGCAAAGCACAGAACTGAAAATACCAGGAAGGAGAGAAACGCAACAACTTCCTGAAAAGAGGATGGAGTCTGAAGGTACAACATCCAAAAGGCGGGGGACCTTCAGAAAAGTGTTTAGATAACAGAAGTCTAGATTTGGTCCCAAAGTTCTCCCTTTTCTGGGCACCAAAAACATTCTGGAGTAAAACCCCCTCCCCTTTGGGACACAGGCACCTCCTGAATAGTACCCAGAGTCTAAAGGTCTCGAAGAACCTCTGGGGAAAAATGGAAGCTGTTCCTGAGGAGACTGAGAAATGCTCATAAAAAGGGGGGCAGGATTTCCACACCATCTAATACCCTTGACGAATGATGAACAGAACCCACTAATCCTGAGTAATCTGAAGCCAAACAGGAAGAGAAAGAGAAAGGTATGTGGCTGGGAAGAGATGTCATACAGCACCTGGTTTATCAGGAAAGGAAGACTTCAGAGTCTATTAAGTCTGAGTAGCTTTAGCAGAAGGAGGCCACTTGCCACTCTTTGCCCTTACTAGGATGACGAGATTGCCTGCAAACAAGGGTTGGCTTGTTGGGATAATTTTTCTGAAATTTAGGCACAGGAGAGACAAACACGTTTGAGTTCATATAAAGGCCTTTCCCTTACCCTGAAGGGAGTTTAATCAGCAACTGCTTCCCAAAATAAAAAAATCATCATCAAGAAGAGCATCCATCAAATTAGCTTTAATATCATCAGGTAAAGGTTAAGCATAAGCCAAGAATACCTCATCACCGAACCAAAAGCAGCAGCTGTAGAAGAGGTAGAATGACGGACCACTTGAAAGGAAATCCCTAACATGGAAAGAGCAGAAGTTTTACCTTCAATGTCTGGGAGATCAGAAATTAGCTGATATGTCTGAGAAAGACGAGCCAACACATACCTAGACATATGGGTCCGATAGTTAATAGTCCTAAAAGCCAGAGTTAACAGAGGTGTAAACCTTCATACCTAGCCTTTTCATGTTCCTGCTGTGTTTATCAGAAGACAGCAACTTGGGTGAAGGAAGAACCTGAGAGGGCTTATCACAGGCTACAGATACCATTGGGAGGTCAGCAGCAAGACATATGTACTAAAAGGTACAATCTTCAGGCACCCTATAAAACCTATCAGGCTTCTTGAGAGCAGGGGGCAGAGAATCAAAAGCTTTAGAGGTATTAGAAAACACAGTCAAAACTGAAGGAATAGCAGAAGGTTTTGGAGATTCCATCTGCAACAATTCAAAACATCTCTTATGGTGAGACCGGAGCACAATCACATTTAGAAAACTTCCATCATCCTGGTGACTGTGTCCCCAAATGAAATGTACTTAAAAGGAGTATCAGGACTATTTGTTTCATCTTCTGCTAACAAACAGTCTAAAAAAAAGGAATTTGGGAGGAGTAAAAGTACAGTTGTGTACACTTACTATAAATGTAGATGTCTGAGTGCATTAGTTCATAGTTCATAGCTCATAGCTCATAGTTTAGTACTAAGCTAGTTGCCCTTGTGAGACATTTTAAGCCTAGCCAATTATCCCTTGTGTAGACGTATAGCCAAAAGAAGTCAAGGGGCTGGAGGGAGGGCAACCAGGACTGCAACAGTGAATACACTAGAACACCTACATTTATGTAAGTGTACACAACTGTACTATGTTCTTAGTGTTTCACTGTTGCAGTCATCACATTTAGGTAGATTCCCAAAGCTAAGGATGGGAGAAGGAATTTAGATAGCATTAGGACCAGCTATAAGGCCCTGCAAGACTGCAGTGGCAAAGTCAGCTCTGGATTTAGAGAAAACTGGCAAATGGCAATGCTTGGCGAAAGTATGTACAGAACTCCAGGTAGCAGCTTCTAGGATGTCCCTGGTAGGGGCACCTCTGAGAAAGGCTGTAGAGGTAGATGCAGCCCTGGTTGAATGGGGTCTAATCCCCAGTGGGATAGGTTTTCCATGGTGCTTATAGCAGAAATTAATGCAATGGCCTATCCATTTAAAAATGGTTTGCTTTGAAATAGCCTCCTCTCTGCCCCTGCAGCAAATGCCACCAGCAGTTGTTCAGATTTCCTTTGAGGTTTAGTCCTGTCCAAGTAAAATATAAGTTGTCTGTGCACATCTAAGGAGTGCAGTATGTGTTCCCCTTTGTTCTGTGGATTAGAAAAAGAAGGTTGGCAAATGAATGGACTGATTAAGAGCTACACTGGATACCACCTTGGATACCACCTTGAGCATGAAGGAGGGATTGGTCCTGAGGGACACCTTATCTACATGAAAGATGATGAAAGGCTCCACTGCCATAAGGGCCTGTAATTTAGATACCCTTGTTGCTGAAGTGATTTCTAAAAGGAAGGCTGTTTTCCAAAAAAGGAATTTTAACTCTGCACTTGCAGCTGGCTCAAAAGGAGGAAGAGTGAGTTTTTCCAATACAAAGTTAAGGTCCCAGGCTGGAGTTGGGGCTCTCCTGGGTGGTCTTACATTTTTGGTCCCTCTGAGGAACTGCTTGAGCAGTGGATGAGAGAAGAGGGGTGGTTCTGTGTTGTAATGAGCTTAAATGGCTGAGGCATGAATTTTGGAGTTAAAAGAAAGTCCCTTGTGAAGCATCTCAGTTAAGTACTGAAGAATCTGAGGTAAGTTGGGCACTGCTGTGGCCATCCCTTGAGTTTGGTTCCAGGCACAGAATTTTTTTCATTTTTCAGCATAAGATTTTCTAGTACTAGGCCTCCTTGCCTCCAAAATGACATCCAACACTTGTTTACTGAGGGATGGTAACAGAGAAATTAGGTAATTAGCCAGGCTGCCAGATTCAGGGTTTGAAGCAGAGGGTGCAGAATCTGGCTCTCCTGCTGTGACAGCAGGGTAGGGGTCTGAGGCAGGTGCCATGGAGCCAGCAGTGACGCACTGTGCAAGAGGGGGTACCAGTGTTGGCGTGGCCAGTCTGGTGCAATCAATATCGTCCTTGGTTTGTCCTGTTTGATCTTTAGTAGTACTTTGGAGAGGAGAGGCAGAGGGGGAAAGACAAACTTGTTTATGGGGAGTCCTTGTGCAGAATTTGTCCAATTGATAGTTCTGGGGGGAGGCAAACAGGTCTATATCTGGGCTCCCCCATTTGTTTATCAACATGTTGAATGTCTTTGGTTCCATTTTCCACTCGTGTGGGTCCATGAGATTTTTGCTTAGCTCGTCTGCCAGTGTATTTAGTTTTCTTGTCAGGAATTGAGCCTGTAGATGCACTTGGTAGCTCAAGGCTGTGTTCCACAGAGCCATGGCTAGTTTGCAGAGGGGGTAAGAATGGGTACCCCTCTGCTTGATTATGTACCACATAAGTGGTGTTGTCCGTATTTACCATTAATTGTCCTGGAAGAATGTGGTCCTTGAAGGCTGTCAGAGTGTTCTGTACAGCTAACATTTCTTTTTGAATGATATGCAGGTGCATTTGACTTTGTTTCCATTTGCCCTGAATGCACTTCTCTGTCAGTTGAGCCACCCATGCATAATCTGATGCGTCTGTTAGGGTTTGGGCGGCAGGGGGTAGAGTGAATGGTAGTCCCTTGTTTAGGTGGCAGGCCTCTGCCCACCAAAGGAACTCTAACCGTAGGAAAGGTATGATAGGAATCATTGCTTCTAAATCCTGAGAATGTTGACACCATAGGCTTTTTGGATACCACTGTAGTTTCCTCATATGCAGTCTTGCATATGGAATTAGTAGAATGCAGGAGGCCATGAACCCCAAGGCTTGCAGTATTTGCCTTGCAGATGGCAGGGTATTTGTGGCCATTAGTTTGAAGTAAGTTGTCAAATGAATTTGTTTCTCAGGCGTGAGGAAAGCTATCTGGAAAGTTGTGTTCAAGCTTGCTCCCAGGAATATAATTTGTTGACAGGGTACCAGATGGGATTTATTTTCATTTATGGTGTACCCCAGACAAGTTAGCACCTTTTGTACAAATGCCAGATGATTCAAAAGTATGTCTTGGCTTTCTGCCAGAAAGAGACAATCGTCCAGGTATGGGTATATTTGAATACTTCTTTGCTTGCAAAATGCAATGACTGGAGCTAGGCACTTTGTGAATACCCTGGGCGCAGTAGATAAGCCAAAGGGCAGTGCAAAGAACTGATGGTGCATGTAGCCTGCTTGCTTTGAAGTGTAGGTATCTTCTACAAGATTCCCTGATTGGGATGTGCAGGTAGGCTTCCTTTAAATTCAGTGTTGCCAACCAGGCATCTTTGCCTAGCATAGGAAGCAGCTGGTGAAGAGTTAGCATCTTGAATTTTGGAATCACGAAACAGGTGTTTAGACAGAAAGGTCCAGGATAGGACACCATGAATTGTCTTTTCTGGGTACCAGGAAAAGTCGAGTAGAAACCTTGTCCCTTTTCCTCTTCTGGTACAGTTTGAATAGTCTTTATGCTTGAGACAGAGCGTTTGCTTTTGAGTCTCTGCCCACTGATTTGGGGGTAGATCTGGCCATCCGTTTGGGGTTGGTAACGTGTGGAAGTGAAATCTGTATCCTTGGGAAACTATATTTAAAACCCATTTGCCCTGGGTAATGAGTTCCCAGTTTTTGACCTGCAGAGCAATCTTTCCCCCTAAAGGAGCAGTCAGTTGAGAAGTGCTTGGAAGTTTTAAAGTTAAGTCATTGAGACAGCCAACCCATAGGGGGGAGTCTTACTATTCCCCGATTTGGAAGTGGGAGCCACCCACTGCTTAGTCCTGTGCGTACCCTGGGACTGAAGCCTGGGTGCTCTGCTGGTTCTGGGTTTGGACCGAGAATGCCTGGAAAAGGCAGGAAAGGACCAAGTCTTAGAGGGCCAATGCCTACTAAATCTTGGAGGCTGTACTTTTAGGAAATCTAACAGTTTGCATAGATTTAACTATTTCCTCAATCTTTTTAAGAACAACTTCTGCTTTGTTGCCAAATAGGCGGTCTTGATTTAAGGGAACATCCAGCAATTTAGCATCGACTGCATGCTTTATACCCCTGACTACCTGACATCATGGAAGATGAGACAGCAACCGATGCAGGACCCAAGACTTTGATAATCAGGCTGACTGAGGGCTACTGCAAGCAGATAACCCAAATGTGATGACTGGCAAAGACTGTTCCTTAATCCAAGCATGCCTTCTAAGTACAGACCCAGTGACAGCAGCCCTGCAAGATGCCTCTAGTGAATCAAAACCACATTGCAAAGTACGTTTTCCAACCTTTTCAGCAGAATGCATTAAATCCTGTAAATCCTTATTTTCAGCACAGTCAGGAATCAACATCATTTTCTGTTTAAGCAATCCAGTAATAGGTCGCTGATGCTTTAACATATGAAACTGACAGCTTAAGGCCCTAATGGCCAAGGTTGCAGAAGTGTACACCTTCTTACCCCATCTATCCATCGCCCTGCAGTCTCTATCAGAAAGGGTAGGATTTTTGGCAGTAGCGGCCTTAATGCCTTTGGGTCCCTGTGAAATTGTCTCAGGATCCGCAGTAGGATTTTTGAAAAGGAACTTAGTCAGGAACCCTGTAATATCCATCAGGTTTTCTAGGAGCAGGAGGTAAAGAATAAGTGACCAAGCTAGATTCCGAAAATGCATAATCAACCATGTCTAGTATAGGAGGGATAGCTCAAGGCCTGTGTTGAGGCAGGAGTAAGAAATCCCTAAGCCTCTTTTTAGAATCAGAGTAATCCTGGCTTTCCCAGCGAAAATGCTCCCTAAGAGTATGCAAGGTTTCACCAAAAGAGCAATCCTCTGGAGGGGAAGCAGAGGGAAAGCAGAGGGAATAGAGTCCTCTGCATCAGAATCCTCATAGGTAGATAAGGGTAAATCCTGGTCATCAGAGGAAACAGTTAGTTATGTACTCACCATAACGATCGATGTATGTGGTCCATCTCGCCTACATTCTTTACTCACGGGTTCGGAGCAGAGAATCAGCTATTACTCTGCCAACTATTTCTCTAGCATGAAGTCTCTAATTGGCTGGGCTAACCCAGTATCCCAAGATACAGATGCACCTCACTCTAGCCTCAGATCTTGTTTGCAACCATACCAATCATAACCCATACACAGCCAACACTGGAAGGAATTCCAGCCAAAGGAAGAAAAAATAACTGACCTTGAAGGGTTCAGAGAGCCAATATTCCTCCACTTCCTCTAGGAAGGGGGCAGGTGGGAGGGTACGTAAGAATGTAGGCGAGATGGACCACATACATCGATCGTTATGATGAGTACATAACTAACTGATGTTGTGGTCCTCTCTCGCCTACATTCTTAACTCACAGGACAGCGTCCCCAGCACCTCTATCCTGGGAGGCTCATAGGAAGATACTCCTGAGAACAGTGGAACCAAAGGAAGCCCAGCCTCTAGAAGCCACGTCCAGCTTGTAATGAGTAATAAAGGTGTGAGGAGAGGCCCAGGTGGCCGCAGCACAAATATCATCCAATAAAGGCCTGGCATGGTAAGCTATTGATGTAGACATTGCCCTGGTAGAGTGAGCTTTGACGGGAAAAGGTAAATGTCTGCCTGCTGACAAGGAGATGAAGGAAATACAATCTTTGATCCATTTAGAAATTGTGCACTTGGAAATAGGACAACCTGCTCTGTTCTCTGAGAAGGACACAAACAGCTGATCAGACTTCCTAACAAGCTTAGTCCTGTGTAAATAGAACCTCAGTTGTAAGTGCACATCCAACTGATGGAATCTGCTTTATTGGAAAAGTTGGGAAAGAACACTGGTAACTAGATAGATTGATGGAGATTAACAGTGGATGACACCTTTGGAAGGAAGGACGGGTTAAGTCTCAGGGAAACTCTGTCCTTATGAAAGGTTAAATACGGAGGTATAATGGACAGAGTTTGAAGTTCTGATACTCTTCTGGCCGATGTAATGGCTATTAGAAATGCCGTCTTCCAAGATAAAAATTTCAATTCACAGGTGGCAGCCGGTTCAAAGGGTGGTGAAGTGATGGCTTGTAGCACAAGGTTTAGATCCCATGGCATGACGGGCTCTGAAACAGGAGGGCGAAGTAACCAAGCGCCTTTCAAGAAGGCCTTACAGAGTTTATGGCCCATAAGAGAGGGCTCGTAAGATGTGTGAAAATTGGAAATTGCAGCCAACTGCACCTTAATGGTAGCGGGCGCAGAGCCCTGACGGAAAAGCATGCCTAAAAAATCTAAGACCGATGGAATTGGGGCTGTGAAGGGGTCCAAACCTTGGGCCTGAGCCCAAATGGAGAATCTCTTCCATTTGCTGGAATAAATCTTTCTAGTGGAAGACTTATGAGATGAAGACAAGATGTGTACCACCTCAGGTGAAAAGGAATGCTGTCTAACTAGCGATGGAAGTGGAGCAGCCAGGCTGTCACCTGAGGGTTCGCAGGGATGGATGGAGTTGGCCTGACATGTGAATCAGGAGGTCTGGCACTGAGTCCAGAGTCCAAGGATCGTCCACTGCATACTGCTGAAGAAAGGGGAACCATACTTGTCGAGGCCAGTGTGAAGCAATAAGAATCATCCTGCTTCCCAAGGATATGGCTTTCTGAATCACTCTTGGTAACAGAGGAAACTGAGGGAAAGCGTAGACCAGACCGGGGGAGGGGGGCAATCATGGGCTAGAGTGTCCCTGGGTGACTCGCCCTGTGGGGGGACCAGTGTGAAGTACTCGCTGCATTTGGCATTGAGGGGACTGGCGAAGAGATTGCAGCAAGGCTGACCCCACCTGTTGAAAATGTGAACCGCCACTCTGTTGTTCAGGGACCACTCGTAAGATCAGAATAGCTCTGCTCAGCCTGTCCGCTATCACACTGGACTTTCCCGGAATGTGCGTTGCCACTAGAAACCGTTGGGAAGATACTGCCCAATGCCACACTCGCATGGCCTCTCTCCAGAGGGGATAAGACTTGGTTCCCCCCTGCTTGTTCAGGTACCACACTACAAACATGCTGTCCGAGTGAATTGCAATCGTTCCCAGAGGTAGAGAGACTTGGAGTGCTCGCAATGCTAGAAACACTGCTCTCATCTCCAGAACACTGATGTGCAGGTGTACCTCATGATCTTGCCACGTGACTTGGACCATCCTGCCAAGATAATGCCCCCCCCCCATCTGGGAGGCGTCCGTGGCCACTGGAGACATAAGAATCAAGCTCCTCCCTTTGTCCAGATTGGCAGAACGTAGCCACCAGCGGAGGTCCTGTTTGCACTGTTCCGTGAGAAGTATCAAGTGGGAAAGAGGAAGTTTACGAAACTTACCACTGGACCGAAAGGAGCCACTGTAGGATCCGCATGTGTAACCTGGCTAGAGGCACTAGCATGATGGTGGCGGCCATGGAGCCCAAGAGCACCAACCTGGCTTGAACTCTTGAGGGGCAACAGTGCGTGAATCTGGGACTGCAGCACTCTTATTCTCTCTTGTGGCAGAAAGACCCGCATTTGAACAGAGTCTAGCTCTGCGCCTTATAAACAATGTGCTGTGAGGGCAGCAAGGCAGACTTTTCCCAGTTCAAAGTACTTCCTAGTTGTTGACAGTGCAATGGTAGTCTTCCCTGACTTGAATGAGCAGATGCCTGGTGGGGGCAGTGAGAAGCCAGTCGTCCAGATACGGAAACACCTGGAAACCCTGACGTCTCAGGTGAGCTGTCACCACTGCCAAACACCCTGGGGGCTGTGGTGAAACCAAAGGGCAGGGCACGAAACTGGAAGTGACTGTGGATGCCTTGACCATTTTGATGTGGTAATAGGCATCCTTGAGATTGATGGAGCACATCCATACTCCTTTTTCCAGCAATGGAAAAATGGACTGAAGCGTGACCATTCGGAACTTGGACTTCAGAACGTAGTGATTCAGTCGACTGAGATCCAGAATGGGTCTCAGGTCCCTTGTTCTTTTCGGCAACAAAAAGAGTCTCGAGTAAGTTCCTGATCCGATATGGTCTGAGGGGACTGGTTGGATGACTCCTTTTTCTAGCAGCTTTGCAACTTCTAGTGCTGCTTGATCCTGTTGACTGTGTGGGATGTCCGGGATTCTTCTGACTGGAGGAGGTGTTGATAAAAAGGGGATACTGTAACCTCCGGTAACTATTCAAAGCACCCAACGATACTGGGTGATTCTTTCCCAGGCTTCCGGGTGAAACAAAATTTGGCCCCCGGCTGGCTCAGAACAGCACAGTCGGGCAACACCTCAGGAACGCTGAAAGGAAGATCCGCGAAATAAATTGCGGTCTCCAGAGTTACGGAGGCCTCCTCTGCCTCTAGGATGGCGTCTTCCAGAATAATTCCCCCTCCTCTGCCTCTGGAAGGGGACTCACCTTGAGCTGCAAGAAAGGACCTCAGAGACTTTTTGAACCACATTCTCCCTCCTCTCTGAGCCTTGGGGCAACGCCTAGAAGGGAGAGAGAAACAGGCCCCTACGGCAGATAGGGTCTTTCCCTCCTGTTTGCATCTGGTGAGGGTGTCTCACTTTGGTCCTGAAGAGAGAGGACCCATCAAAGGGGGAGTCAGTGAAGGAAGACTTAAAGGCCTCCGTGAAATGATACAAGCACATCCAGGCTTGCCTTCTGAGAGCTACACCTGAGTAGCTGCCCTACTCGCCCCTTTGGCTGCATAAGATACGAGCCTCATGGACGAGTTGACAATGGAACCAAGGGTAGACAACTGGGCATTAACAGTCTGCGCTACTGCCTCAGGCATGTTACCCGTCAGAGTATCTCCTAGCTCCTTAAGGAGATCTCTTTGGAGCAGAGTGAAATGACAGAGGTAATTTAGCGACCGCAAGATAAAGGACATCGAAGACAGGGTACGCTTCCCATACCGGTCCATACTCCTGGACTCCTTGTTAGGAGGATGGATGGAAGAAAAAGCCTCTGCAACTTCCTGCTAAGTAGCTGCCGCCACCACCAAGGCATCTACCGAAACCCCTTTGGTCAGGAACTCTTTCCCCGGGGGAGCAGAAAGGAACTTATTTGGATGTCTGGGCACTGGTTCCACGGAATCAGGGTTCTCCCACACCCTTCGACAAATCAAATCCAGGAGGTCGAAGGGTGGAGACACCCAGGAGGTGGAGGGTTGAGCTCCGAAGGCCTTGAGGAATACAGACCCCTCCTCAGAGGGGGTCTTGGAAGGCCAGTAGCTTCTCTGCCTCAAAATCTCCAGGATGTCGGAGAAAGAGACGTCATCGGAGGAC
This sequence comes from Protopterus annectens, assembly GCF_019279795.1. Lineage (NCBI taxonomy): Eukaryota > Metazoa > Chordata > Ceratodontiformes > Protopteridae > Protopterus > Protopterus annectens. The sequence continues at coordinate 52,973,400 of NC_056742.1, forward strand.
GACTTGGGGGACCCCTCTGACTCCTAGAGGTCGGTATCAGAAGTGAGGGACTCTTCCTGGGAGTCTATGTGCTTCCTCTTGCACAACTTCTTTCTAGGGGGCTCCTCAGGCACAGACTCTGAGGGGCCCTCAGAAAGTAAGGGACCGCTCAAGGGGGTATCCCCCAACCTTTGGGCTCCGCCATCCACGGATAAGGGGGAGTCAGAGGCTCTAGCCGGGGTGTAGGGGGACAGAGTGACCGATTCAGGTGATGTAACCGACGATCTGGCAAGTGCGCTCCTCATGGCCTCGAAGGCAGGTCCCCCCCGAATCCGAGGACCGACCCATCTCCGAGACCACGACCAGAGTAGAGATTCCCCGAGCCGATGCACCGAGAGGGAGGCTTGGAACAGATAGGAGTCCCGAGGTATCCCCCTCAGGTCCGACGGAGGAAACCAGAGTACCGAAACCAGAGGACGGAACAGACATGGTTGGAGCAGACGCCGGCTCAGATAAACTCACCTGGGGGTATCGGAGCAGACACGAGAAAGTACAGTTTTGTACCTACCATAAATGTAGATGTCCGATAGGTATGCATCTGCAGTCCTAACATATGGGTTGTCCTGCCTCAGGCAGCCCTTCGGTCGGCCGGATTCCAAAGTCTGGGTCTGGCCTCGGCTGATGTCGCACTTCACCCGACGTCATAGCTGCTGTTTATTGGGTATAAAGGCATCAGCCAACGCCATTTTCCTCAGTGTTTCTTGCCCCAGATGCCAGGTGCCCTCTAGTAAGGCTAAATTTGGATAAATGCAAATAATTCCAAACAGTAGAGAGCAAACAATATAAAAAATATATATATATATATACATATATATATATATATATATATATATATATATATATATATATATATATATATATATATACACACACACACACACACACACACAAATATATATATATATTTATATATATATATATATACATATATACATATATACATATATACAAAGAAATACACCATAATAGATTCCCACAGCTAGCTACAAGAGGGGTAAATACCCTAGGAATACCACAGAGGGAAGGAGGGTAATCCTGACTGCAGATGCATACCTATCGGACATCTACATTTATGGTAGGTACAAAACTGTACTATGTCCTTCAAGGATGCATCTGCAGTCCTAACATATGGGTAGAATACCATAGCCAAACTGGGGAGGAGGCACTAAGATAAAGATGGTGTAGTTAAGATCCCTTGCAAAACAGCAGTTGCAAAACCTGCTCGGGATCTAGAGTATAAGGAAGATTGTAATGCTTGGCAAATGTATGCACGGAGCTCCAAGTAGCAGCTTCTAAAATGTCTTTGGTAGCCACTCCTCGTAGGAAAGCTGTAGTGGTGGCTGTAGCTCTTGTGGAATGAGGTCTGATATTATCAGGAGTTGTCTTTCCATGAAAAGAGTAGCAAAATCGAATGCAATTTCCTATCCATTTTGAGATTGTCTGTTTTGAAATTGCTTTTCCTTGCATTCCTGTTGCATATGCTACCAGAAGCTGGTCAGTTTTTCTGCTGGTCTTAGTTCTGTCCAGATAGTAGCGTAATTGTCTGTGCACATCTAAGGTATGTAGCAATCTTTCCCCCCTGTTCTGTGGGCTGGGGAAGAATGTAGGTAAATGAATTGCTTAGTTCAATGATACTCTGGAGACCACTTTTGGCATAAAGGTAGGGTTAGTTCTCAGAGAGACTCTGTCCTGATGGAAGATAAGGAAGGGTTGTACTGCCATTAATGCCTGTAACTCAGATACCCTTCTTGCTGAAGTAATTGCTAGCAGGAAAGCAGTTTTCCAAGACAAGAATTTTAATTCTGCTGTTGCTGCTGGTTCAAAAGGGGGAAGTGTTAACTTTTCCAGCACAAAGTTGAGATCCCATGTAGGTAAAGGTGGTTTCCTTGGAGGCTTTACATTTTTGATTCCTCTCAAGAACTGCCTGAGAAGAGGATGAGAGAAGACAGGAGGATCCATGTTGTATTCTGCTGAAATTGCTGATGCATGAATCTTAATGGAGGAGTAAGACAGACCATTGTGGAACAGCTCTGCTAAATATTCCAGGATGTGTGCTATGTTTGCCAATGAGACATTTTCTCCCTTTGCTGCACTCCAAATGAGGTATCTTTTCCACTTGGCTGAATAAGTCTTCCTTGTGGAGGGTCTGCGTGCCTCCAGGATAATGTCCTTAACCCTCTGAGATAAACCTGGGTTATTTTGTTTTATGGAATATTCCAAGCAGCTAGCTGCAGTGTTTTCAAGTTTGGATGTAGGATCTTGTAGTTGTCCTGTGTTAGTAGTAAGGGACATAGAGGTAGATGCCATGCGTGTGTCCGAGACATGCTTCTCAGTAGCGGTACCAATGTTGCCTCGGCCAGTCTGGAGCTATCAGAATTACCCTTGGCTGATCCTCTCTGATCTTCAGTAGAACTTTGTACATCAAGGGAAGAGGTGGAAATGCATATGCTGTCAGGTTTTTCCAGCTGAAGGAAAGGGAGTCCACCCTCCAAGCAAGTGGGTGGTATGCTCTTGTGCAGAATTTCTTCAATTGGTGATTGTGTGGGGAGGCAAACAGGTCTATCTGTGGTAGTCCCCATTTCTTTGTTATGGCTTTGAAGATATCTGGATGCAGCATCCATTCGTGAGCATCCGTGGTAGTTCTGCTTAAGGTGTCTGCTAGAGAATTTTCTTTTCCTGGTACAAATCTGGCCTGAAGTTGAATGTTGAGGTTCAGGGCCACATTCCACAGGTCCATTGCCATCTGGCATAGAGGATATGAATGTGTACCTCCCTGTTTGTTGATGTACCACATGACTGTGGTATTGTCCGTCCTTATCAGCAGATGACCCTGTTGAATGAGTGGTCTGAATGCCTGGATTGCATGTTTCACTGCTAGCATCTCCTTTAGATTTATGTGTAGATTCAGCTGGTCTTGGGTCCATAGGCCTTGTATACACTTGTCCACCATGTGTGCCCCCCATCCTAGGTCTGAGGCGTCCGTGGTGATGGTCTGGCTTGGCTGTGGTTTGTGGAAAGGCAAGCCTCTGTTCAACTGACAGGCCTGAGCCCACCACAGGAATTCTTGCTTCAGGCATGGAATTATTGGAATCTGGGCTTCTAGACTGTGCTTGTGTTGAGACCATACGTTCCTTAGATACCATTGTAGCTTTCTCATATGCAGCCTGGCATGCGGAACCAATATTATGCAGGATGCCATGTAACCCAGGGCTTGCAGGACTTTCCTTGCAGTAAGCTGAGTTTGTGTTGTTAATGTCATGAAGTAGACTGGTAGTTGCTTTTGTTTTTCTTCTGTGAGAAAAGCCATCTGAGTTGATGTGTCTAATTCTGCACCCAAGAATGTTATCCTTTGGGATGGTACTAGTCTTGACTTGCATGTTGACTGTGTATCCCAAGGCTTGCAACAGTTGTATGACATTTTCCAAATCTTTTGTTAACTTTGCCTTGTTGTCCGCTTGTATTAGGCAGTCGTCCAGGTATGGGTAAATCTGAATTCCCTGAAGTCTGCAATGAGCAATTACTGATGCCAGGCATTTCATGAATACTCTGGGCGCAGTAGATAAACCAAAAGGCAATGCTGAGAATTGATAATGCTCTGATCCTGCAAGAAATCTGAGGTGTCTTCTGCAATCTGGTCGTATAGGGACGTGCAGGTATGCCTCCTTGAGATCTAGAGTCACCAGCCAAGACTCCTTGCCCAGCATGGAAAGAAGTTGCTGGAGGGTCAGCATTTTGAATTTTGGAACAATGAGGTATGTGTTCAGTGCGGACAAATCTAGAATAGGTCTCCATTGATTTTCTTTTCTTGGTACAAGGAAAAGCCTGGAGTAAAATCCTTGGCCTTGTTCCATAGGTGGCACCTCTTCTATAGCTCTCATCCTTAGTAAGTTGTTGATTTGTCTTAGAGCGTCTGTTTTTTGGCTTGGTGATAGGTTTGGCATTCCTCTCTTTTTTGGTAGAGTATGGAAGTGAAACCTGTAGCCCTTGTCTATTGTTTGTAAAGTCCATTTTCTCCTGTAATGTAATGCCAGTTGTCGGAGAATAAGGCTAGTTTTCCACCCAAGGTTGCTTCCAGTTGTTCCCTGGTAGGCGGAACTAGGGCCAAGTCATTGTGTCTGCCCTGTAGAAGTGGTTGTAGTTGATTCTGTGGCAGTACTTCTCTGGTTGGTAGGTTGCCACTGACGTCCCCTGTAGGCACCCCTAGATTGACCTCTGCCTCTTGGGCGCCTATTTCTACCTCTCTGCGCTCTGGAGTTGTCTGGAAAGGACCAATTCTTCAAAGGCCAAATTCTGCTAAACCTCGGAGGTTGGACCTGTAAGAAATCCTTGACTGTTTGGACAGAGTTTGCTTTTTCTTCCACCTTTTTTAGAACCTCCTGTGCAGGGGAGCCAAACAAACTTTGTTTCTCCATGGGAGCATCTAGGAGTTTTGACTTAACATGGTCTGGTAAGGATTGTTCTTTTAACCAGGCATGCCTTCGAATCACTGTTCCAGTCACCGCTGATCTAAAGGAAGCCTCCAGTGCATCATAGCCACATTTAAAGAAATGGTTACTGACCTGCTGAGAGTTATGTACCAAATCCTGAAGGGACTTGCGGTCTAAAGGTTCAGGAGAAGATAGTTTTTTATTTAGCTGGTCTAACAAAAATTCCTGGTACTGAATCATGTGAAATTGACAGTTCAAGGCCCTGGCCGAAAGAGTAGCAGAAGTATAAACCTTTTTACCCCATCTCTCTAATGCTCTAGATTCCCTTTCAGAGGGAAGAGGGTTTTTGGCAGAGGCAGCAGCCACACCTTTAGGGCCCTGTGAAATGGTTTCAGGGTCTGCAACAGGAGCCTTATACAAATGGTAGTGTGTGTCCGGGACCCTGTAATATCGGTCTGGCTTGGCAGGGGCCGGAGGAAGGGAATCAGGAGCAGTACAGGCATCATTATATGCATCATCAACAACTGATAGTACTGGCGGAATGGCTAAAGGCCTATGCTGTGGTAAGTGTAAAAAAGTCCTTAGCCTTTTCCTTGAATCTGAAAAATCCTGGCCCTGCCATTGGAAGTGTTCCCTCATAGCATGCAAGGTTTCCCCAAAGGAAAATTCTTCAGGAGGACAAGCAGAAGGAATGGAGTCTTCTGCATCAGAATCCTCATAGGGAGAATATGGGCCTTCGTGAGGGTCTGAAAGGTCTGAGTCATCCGAGGAATAATCTGTAGACGCAGGTTCGGGGGGTTCAGTCCTAGGCCTCTTGTCTGGAGGGGGCTGAGAGGCCCTGTCTGGGTGAGGTTGAGATCCTCTGATCAAAGAAATGAGATCCTCAGCCAGGCTGAGTATTTGGGAACTAGAGGTAGGCCTATGTGAAGGTATTTTGGCAGGCAAGGCCTTAGAAGATTTAGCTGCCTTAGCCCAACGCCTTGATAGACATGGAAGCAGGGGGTCTAGCAGCCCCACGTGCAGGGGTAGTTATGTCTAAAGGAATAGTGTCTGATAAATCCTGGGTGGCTGCTTCTGTAGCAGTAAATTCAGTAGCAGATTCAGCCATGCTCTGTGAGGCCTCGGCTATCGGAAGCGTGCTTGCGGCCGAAGGAAGAACCGGGGGCTCGGTTTCAGCCGATACAGAGACATTCGCGGTTGGCCTAACCATGGTTTCAGCCGAAACCGCGGGCCGCGAATGTCGGTCCTTTTCCTTGCGCTTTTTAGCTAATTGAGTAGTCGGAATCTCCGACGGCATTTTGTATGCAAAAGCAGGACCAAAAAACTCCTCTGCAAACTCCGACCGACGTCTAAGTGTCCGTCGGTTGAAGGAAGCACAGGCTAGACAAGCTGATACGTCGTGGTCTGGGCCTAAGCAAGGAAGGCAGTAAGAGTGGAAATCCTTATGAGGTATTTGTTTCCCACAAGTTAAACAATTATTTACTTTGTCTGACATTGGCTGAGGCAAGAAAGAGTCCCCAACGGGGTACTTAGCTTTTTAGAAGTCTTCGGTAGTAGAAATCTCTGGATCTGACCGACCGGCACTTGCGAACAGCTTCTGCTTCGGGCACCACGCGGCAAGAAAGACTGAGGAAAATGGCGTCGGCTGATGCCTTTATACCCAATAAACAGCAGCTATGACGTCGGGTGAAGTGCGACATCAGCCGAGGCCAGACCCAGACTTTGGAATCTGGCCGACCGAAGGGCTGCCTGAGGCAGGACAACCCATATGTTAGGACTGCAGATGCATCCTTGAAGGACATCATCACTCGGCGCGGAGCACTCCGGCTCAGACGACACATGGGTGCTCGGAGGAGGAATCATCGGTACCAGGATAGGGACTGGCTCCGGAGCCGACTGGGTCGGAGCCGAAAACAGTTTTGCTAACACCAGCAACTGCAGGAGCCTCTGGACCACCCTATCCACATCCAAATCAGACAGCCTAGAGGATTTGGAAGAAATAGGAGATTGGGATCTCCCACCTGGAGACTCATGCCTGACACTGGGTGACCAGCTCTGAATAGGCTCCAATAATATCGGAGCAGAGGTCAACTCCAGTACAACAGATACCTCCTGCGGCCCAGAGGACAATGGAGCCGAGGAGGAAGTATCCACTTCTGAAACCTTCTCCGGCATCTCCGAAGAGGCAGACTGAGCCAGAGATCTTTTCTTGGCCTTAGAAGGCTTAAACTTAGCACTAGAAGACAAAGAAGAATCTAAGGCCTCCTCAAAGGAGGGCTTAATCAGGCCCTTCAAAATCAAGTTTATTTTTTCTTTCCTGCAGTACTCTAGGGCTAAAAACGTGGCAAAAAAGTACAGTTTTGTACCTACCATAAATGTAGATGTTAGAGTGTTCACCCTGCTGCAGTCATTACACTTGGGTTATCCTGTCGTCAGGCGGTCCCGCAGTCGGCCGGATTTCCAAAGTCTTGGTCCGACGTCGGTTGCTGTCGCCTCCATCCCTGACGTCAGTGTGCCAGGGGTATATATATTGCAACAGATGCCATTTTCTTCAGTTTTTCTTGCCCCAGATGTCAGGTACCCCCCAAAAAGGTGATCCAAATTAGTACCAAAAGGTGGGAACACTGTACAAACACAAAATCCCCTCAGCTAAAAGCAAATACATCAGTAAGGCCTAGCAAAGATTTAGCCAGTAAATCAGAGGGGTTGGATGGAGGGTAACCTGGACTGCAGCAGGGTGAACACTCGAACATCTACATTTATGGTAGGTACAAAACTGTACTATGTTCATCGTGTTACCCTGCTGCAGTCATTACACTTGGGTCGAGTCCCAAAGCTAAGGTAGGGTGGAGGCATCATAGAGGGTTATTGGAGGCAATGAGGCCCTGCAGAACTGCAGTGGCGAAGCCTGCCCTGGACTTAGAATAAAGAGGTAAGTGATAGTGTTTGGTGAAGGTGTGCACAGAACTCCAAGTTGCAGCTTCTAAGATTTCCTTGGTAGGAACCCCCCCTGAGAAAGGCTGTAGAGGTAGCTGTTGCCCTGGTAGAGTGGGATCTAATGGTAGGAGGAACTGGTTTCCCATGATGGGTATAGCAGAATCATATGCAATGGCCTATCCATTTAGAAATGGTTTGCTTGGATATGGCCCTCCCTTGAGAAGCTGTAGCATAGGAAACAAAGAGCTGGTCAGTTTTTCCTAAAAGCCTTAGTTTTATCCAAGTAGTAACGAAGCTGCCTGTGAATGTCCAAGGAATGCAGGAGTCTCCCACCTTTGTTCTGTGGATTGGGGTAGAAAGTGGGTAGGTGGATGGTTTGATTTAGAGCTACACTGGAAACCACCTTAGGCATGAAGGAAGGATTAGTTCGTAGAGAAACTCTGTCTTGATGAAAAATGAAGAAAGGTTCCACTGCCATAAGAGCCTGCAATTCTGAAACTCTCCTAGCAGACGTTATTGCCAGGAGCAGGGCAGTCTTCCAAGGTAGGAACTGAAGGTCTGCAGAAAAAGCTGGTTCAAAGGGAGGTAGCGTTAGTTTTTCCAGAAGGAAGTTGAGGTCCCATGTTGGTGTAGGAGCTCTTCTAGGTGGTCTAATGTTTTTTGCCCCTCTGAGGAACTGCCGTAGGAGAGGATTTGAAAATAAAGGTGGATTTGTGTCGTAGTGAGCTGAAACATGGATTTTAATTGAGGGGAAGGAAAGTCCTTTATGCAACATCTCGGCTAAATACTGCAGAATGTGAGGCATACGAGGCTGAGTTGTGTCTTGGCCTTTAGCTTCGTTCCAAGCAGAAAACCTTGTCCATTTGTCCAAGTAAGCCTTCCTGGTGCTTGGCCTCCTGGCTTCTAGAATAACATCCAGTACTGCTTGTGAAAGAGGGGCTGGTTGGATGCTTAAATTGATTTGCCATGCCGCCAGGTTTAAGGTTTTGATCTGGCTGTGTAGAATCTGCTTGTCTTGCTGCGTGAGCAAATGAGGTATTTGAGGCAATATCCATGGTGGGCTGTGAGCCATATTCTTCAATAGCGGGTACCAGTGCTGGCATGGCCAGTCTGGGGCTATGAGAATCATTCGAGGTTTCTCCTTTTTGACCTTCAAAAGAACCTTTGTGAGAAGAGGTAATGGAGGAAAGGCATATGCTGTCAGGTTTTTCCAACTGAAGGAGAGAGCGTCCAATTTCCAAGCTTGATGGTGGAATGTCCTTGTATACAAAATTTTGTCAGCTGGTAGTTTTGTGGACTGGCAAACAGGTCTATATTTGGTATCTTTGAGTTATCATTGTAAATATTTGTGGGTCTAGCTTCCACTCGTGGGGGTCTTTGATGTTTCTGCTTAGGTCATCTGCCAATGTGTTTTTCTGTCCTGGCAGGAATTGAGCTTGTAACTGGTCTTTGTATGCCAGAGCTGTGTTCCATAAGATTATTGCTTGCCTGCAAAGAGGGTAGGAATGTGTGCCCCCTTGTTTGTTTATGTACCACATTACTGTGGTGTTGTCTGTCTTTATTGCAAGTTGTCCAGGCTGTAGTAGATCCTTGAAGGCTGTCAGAGCTTTCTGTACAGCTAGCATCTCTTTTTGGTTTATGTGCAGTTTTCTTTGTTCTGCAATCCATAGGCCTTGAATGCATTGCCCTGCCATGTGCCCCCCAGGCATAGTCTGAAGCATCTGTTGTGATAGTTTGTCTGGGTGGGGGCAAGGTGAAAGGCTGATCCTTGTTGAGGTGACATGCCTGTGCCCACCATAGAAATTCCTGTTGAAGGCAGGGAATGAGAGATATCACTGTGTCCAAGCTGTGTCTGTGTTGAGACCATACGCTTTTTAGGTATCACTGTAATTTCTTCATATGCAGTTTTGCAAATGGTATTATCAGAATGCAAGATGCCATGAAGCCCAAAGCCTGCAGAATTTTTCTTGCAGTTAATTGGGTCTTTGTTGCCATTGTCTTGAAATATTGAGTCAGTTGTAATTGCTTGTCTGGTGTAAGATAAGCCTTCTGGGCCGCTGTGTCCAAGCTGGCACCCAGGAATGTCATTTTTTGTGAGGGTACTAGTTCTGACTTCTTTTCGTTTACTGTGTACCCCAAACAATTCAGTAGATGCTTCACAAAAGGCCAGATGTTGTAATAGAATGTCTTCTCTTTCTGCTTGGATGAGGCAGTCGTCCAGGTATGGATATATTTGAATTCCTCTGTCTGCAGTATGCAATTACTGGTGCCAGGCATTTTGTGAATACTCTGGGCGCAGTAGATAAGCCAAAGGGCAGTGCAGAGAATTGATAATGGGTTGAACCTGCAATGAAACAGAGGTATCTTCTGCAACTTTGATAGGGACATGCAGGTATGCCCTCCTTGAGGTCCAACGTTACCAGCCATGCTTCCTTGCCCAACATGGGAAGTAGCTGCTGTAGTGATAGCATCTTGAATTTGGGAACTTGTAAGTGTTTAGAATTGGAAGGGCCAGAATTGGTCTCCAAGCATTTTCTTTTCTGGGTACTAGGAAGAGTAGAGCAAAATCCTTGGCCTTGCTCTTGAGTTGGTACCCTTTGAATGGCTCTCATGGCCAGGAGAGCTGTAATTTCTTTTTGAGCCTCTGCCCTTTGATTTTGTGGCAGGTTTGGCATTCCTCTTTTTATTGGCAAGGTGTGAAAGTGGAATCTGTATCCTCGTAAAATTATGTCTAGTACCCATCTGTCCCTTATGACCATGTGCCAGTTGTCTGCAAATAGTGCTAGCTTTCCCTCCAGGGGGGCTGACAAAAGAGCTTTGTTTGGCCAGCTGAGGTACAGGTCATTGAGCCTGCCTTCTGGTGGGTTGAGACCTGTCTTCTCCTCCCTTCTGGGTTGGAGTGCCCCATTGGCAAGGTTTATACTGAGCTTGTGGTTGTCCTCTGCCCCTTGGGTGCCTGTATTTACCCCTCTGAGGCCTGTCAGTGGCTGGAAAGGACCAATTTTTTGTTGGCCAGTTTCTGCTGAAGCGAGGGGGTTGTACTTGTAGGAAATCTTTGACTGTCTGCATTGATTTTGCCTTATCTTCCATTTTCTTTAAAACTTCTTCTGCTTTAAGAACATCCTGCTGTAAGGGAGCATCTGGTAGTTTGCTTTAACATGATCAGGCAGACTTTGTTCCTTTAACCAGGCATGCCTACCTACAACTGATCCAGTGACAGCTGCTCTGCAGGAGGCCTCTAAAGAATCAAACCCACATTGCAAGGTATGTTTGCCCACCTGCTCGGTGGCGTGCAACAAATCCTGTACTTCTTTCAAATCAGATTGTCGAGGGAGGGTGGTTATCTTTTGTTTTAAGCGGAGAGATCAGAAATTGCGATACTTAAGCATATGAAATTGACAGTTTAGAGCTCTCATAGCTAAAGTGGCTGAGGTGTAAACCTCTTTCCCCCCATCTGTCTAGTGCTCTTGAATCCCTTTCAGAAGGTACTGGATTTTTAGCCATGGAAGCCTTAGCCCCCTTGGGACCCTGGGAGATAGTCTCTGGGTCAGCTACTGGGCTTTTGTAAAGAAATTTGTGGGTCAGCTACTGGGCTTTTGTAAAGAAATTTGTGGGAATCAGGTACTCTGTAGTATCTGTCAGGCTTGGCCAGGGCAGGAGGCAGAGAGTCAGGGTTGAAACTGGATTCTAAATAGACATCATCCACAATGTCCAAAACAGGAGGGATGGCTAGAGGTCTGTGTTGGGGGAGTAAAAGAAACTCTGAGCCTTTTCTTGGAATCCGAGTAATCCTGACCTTCCCAGTGAAAATGTTCCCTCATAGTGTGTAAAGTTTCCCCAAAAGAGTAATCTTCTGGAGGGGAAGCTGAGGGAATAGAGCCCTCAGCATCAAAATCTTCAGAAGGAGAGAAGGAATAGTCTTGGTCCTCACAGGAATATGAAGAAATAGACAGTTGTTCAGAGGAAGCAGATTCTTCCTCTTGTCTAGGCCTTTTGTCAGGAGGAGGCTGAGAACCCCTGATAAGAGAAATCAAATATTCAGCCATCTTGAGCATCTGTTTCTTAGGCATAGGGCCTTGAACAGGAGACTGAAGTGAAGCCTTTCAGTTTGGAAGGAGTCTGAGTTGGAAAACATTTTGACTGTAAGAGTCGTCTGTCTGAAAACGCCTTCAGAAACCGATGGCGTTTCAGAAGCACCGACGTCCTTGGAAGATAAATCGTCAGTAGGGTCTGAAGTAAAAGGCTGCGTCAGCCTAGTACATTCCGTCAAAATATCTGTAGCGGTCTCTGTTTTTTGAACTGCGGTAGTCAGAGGCTGCGTTGGAGCCTCACTGATAACCGGAGACCGGATCAACCGAGGCCTCGGAATCGGGCTTAGGCCTGGGCTGTCGATCCTTATCCCTGCACTTTTTGTGCACGCCGGTAGCTCAGATGGCATGTTATAATTAAATTTTCTGCCAAAAAAGTGTAGTGCGAAATCAAATCGTCTTTTAATAGTACATTTTTTAAATCTAGCACAAAAACGACAAGTGACATCGTGATCAGGGCCTAGGCAAGGTATGCAATAAGAATGAAAATCCTTATGAGGTATTTGCTTCCCACAAGAAATACAATTGTTAACTTTTTCTGACATCGGTCTGAGGCAAGAAAAGTTTCCCCAATGGGGTACTTAGCTTTATAGAAGACTTCGATCTCAAATTCGTATTCGAAAATCTCAGGAGTCGGCCGACCGGCACTTGCGAACTGCTTCTGCTTCTTGCACCGCGCGGCAAGAAAGACTGAAGAAAATGACGTCAGTTGCAATATATGTACCCCTGGTGCACTGACATCAGGGATGAGGCGACAGCAACCGACGTCGGACCAAGACTTTGGAAATCCGGCTGACTGCGGGACCGCCTGATGACAGGATAACCCAAGTGTAATGACTGCAGCAGGGTAACACGATGAACATCTGCAGGACTCTTGCAGGTGAATAGCACCAAGACAAACCCAGATGGAATGCCCATCTGTAATGGACATTTTGTAGCCACATTTCGTACACTTGTTAAACCCGGAGGGTTTATGTTCTTTCTGCTCTTTAGACATGGTAAACAACCGCACAACTCTCAACAGACAGAGGCAAACAAGAGGAAGGCGGGAAAAAACAAATCACACTAACGGCCAAGGAAACTAATTTAAATGTTTCTTTGGCGGGAAACTTAACTAGCGACAAAGCAAAAATCAGCACAATTATACAAGGGAACAACACTGGAGAGGACTAGGTCCTCTAACTTAAACGGTCCTAACCCGCGAAACAGAGGGATACCACAAACAAACAGTACTCACAAACGCTCACAAGAACTTGTCAAAATAGAAGACTAGCTATTAAAATAGCTTTTACAAGACAACTGACTGCTAAAATACTTAGAAAAAGTATTTGAAAAGGGTACTTGCCACAGCCAAGCGAGACCACGTCCTAACTGTACGAGCGGCAAACGAGATCTGGGGCTAGGGCGAGGTGCATCTTGGGATACCGGGTTAGCCCAGCCAATTAGAGACTTCGTGCTAGAGAAATAGTTGGCCGAGTCGGAGCCGATTCTCGGCTCCGAACCCGTGAGTAAAGAATGTAGGCGAGATAGGACCACATAACATCAGAAATTTCAGAATCCTGGTCAGAAGAATCGGAAGCAAATTCAGTCCTAGGTATTTAAAACTTAAATCGGAATTTCATATGTGAATAAAGGTTTTATACATTGCAAGCAGACTATGTACTTTAAGCACTAAAACAATTACTATGAACCTCAAGTACTACAATAACAATATAACATTAAATTAATTATTGCACATGCACTTTATGACAAAGCCCAAAATGTAACAGCTTTGCACATTTAATTTTAGGCAATGTTTTTTATGAAAGAACTGTGTTTCTATGATGAACTGTGCTTCTTTATGAATTAATTGTGTTAATTAATGGGGGGCGTGGTTTTAACATCAGGTGACTATACTATGAGGATATTTAAGTGTGTTACAATGTACTTTAAGAGTTTCTGATGAAGTCTGAGTCTTAAGGCCAACGAAAACGCTAAAAAAATAATAAAGTTTGCTGTGGAACTTCATTTGGATCCTGCTTCTTTTGAGTTGCTGGTTTTTGGCGTGCGTTTGATTTCAGTCCTAGGTCTCTTAGAAGGGGAAGGTTGGCTTTCCCTAAAGTAATAAAGTGTTCAGCCATTCTTATCATTTGTTTTATAGGCATAAAGGCCTGACCATGCAGTCTGGGCGTCTGTTTTCTAGGCATGGTTTGAGTGTTCGGCCTTGAAGAAGACTATGACGTCGGTTTAATATGCAAGTCAGTAGGCCTGAATACACCCTCAGAAGCTGGTGCCTGCACAGCGGCTCCGGACCCATCCAAGGCAGAGACATCTGCAGGTCCCACAACTGAAGCATCTCGCGGGAAACCGAATTCCAAATGGGTCTCGGTAGAGGCCTGCAAATCTGAAGTAGTGGGCATCAAGGACTGCGAAAGCGCCTCACTGAGTACCGGTGAGCTGGCGACTGGCTTAGGAGAAGCGTCGTCGGCAGCTTTGGACCTAGGTGGCCTGGTCTGTCTCTATTTTTGCGTTTTTTGAAGGTCAGTAGTCTTTGAAGGTCAGTAGTCGGGTGGCTTACCAAATACATATCTGGATAATTTAACAGAGTACCAAAATATTTAGAAGTGTAAATATACCGACGACGGATAGTTTGTTGCTTAAAAAAGGCACAAAACCAACAATGAGGTACATCATGGTCAGGGCCTAGGCAAGGAATATAGTACGAATGAAAATCTTTGAGGTATTTGCTTTCCACAAGCAAAACAATTATTGACTTTTACTGACATCGATTTAGAGCAAGAAAAAGTTTCCCCCAACGGGGTACTTGGCTTTAGTTAAAGACTTTGGTTCTGAAACTCGAAAATGAAAATTTCAGGAGTCGGCCAACCGGCACTTGCAAACTGCTTCTGCTTCGGGCACCGCATGGCAATGGCATCTGCTGCATGATTTATACCCCTGACTACCTGACGTCATGGAAGATGAGACAGCAACCGATGCAGGACCCAAGACTTTGATAATCAGACTAACTAAGGGCTACTGCAAGCAGATAACCCAAATGTGATGACTGCAACAGTGAAACACAATCAGGATACTCCTCATCAGAATCAGACTCCTCCTCAAAGGAAACTTATTCCCTGGGGCTTTTAAGGGGAGTAAGGGACCAAGGGGGAACAGGACAGAAACATCCTGAGGAGCTTTTAATGCCATCAAAGCATTACACAGACCCTGAGTAAAGACCTGCCACTCACCTCTGTGGATCCCTAGGAGCAGGATAAACATGTTTAGTTTTTTGTTTCTTTTTTAAAGGAAGGTTCACCCTATAAAATGTAGATGATTCTGACCCAAGATACCATTCAATAACTGTATAGGGAATTTCTTCCCTAACTAAAATCTGCATACCACCCCTATGCCCCTTAGAAGTTATCAACCGTGGTTCTGCCTGAATGCCCAAAATGGACACCTCCAAAGGCTCATCGGATGTGCTGCTAGCATGGAACCTCACTGGCCTCCAACCTGGCCATGGCAGAGTACTGACAACAAAGCTGGGCAAGCCTCCAGGTTCTCAACAACTTCGGGAGAAATGCCCAGAGGCTGAACAGAAGATTCCAGTTTAAACTTTTTAAACTTCTTCCCTAAATGCCTGACCCTCAGGGCAGGAAGTTCCTTCCACTGCATCTTAGAAGCTTAAGGCGTTGATTCTCAAGATACAAAGAAAGTTAAGAAAGCCTACTACAAACTGTTTTCAGCAAGAAAGCATGACAAATTTGAACAGGTTGTATGGTCATAAGAAGCTCCTTGGCAAAAAAAAAGACACTTATTGTGGTGGTCTTTATGGGGACTGTCTCCCATACTGGCATTTACCCTTCCTGAATTATATGAATCCCCAGAGCAAAAAAAAAAAAAAAAAAGCTAAGAAAAAAAACAAAACCCCAGTGAGGTTCTTATCTGCAATGGCTCGGTCCCAGGAAGATGATGTAATCATTGAAACTGGTGAATGAAAGATGCATTCAAAGTAGCAAAAATGATGTAGGCATTCAGACCGATGCTCTGGAGAAGCGTTTGGACTGGCAGCAAAAGTTCTGAGGATGGTACTTCTGGACTTCGCCTTTATGCCCTTCGCTAGAGAGGAGCATGTGTGACGTTCAGCGTACCTTAAAGAAACAGTAGGCTTTGCTATACTGGCAGACATCGGGCTCCCCATGGCAGGGAATCCCATAAGTAAAGAATACTGCAACGGTGAATGAATGGAAGGAAATAAACCACTCATAGGATTAACCTTCTGAGTCAACAGCCATATTTCACTGATGCAATACTGCTCCACATATACAATATACAGGGATGTCTTATCTTCCCTGTACTATTATATTTTAGGGTCAGAGCACTGTATGAATGGATTAGGAGGTGCTTGTTCACCCACATTTAGCTCAAATCAAGCTGACCTGAGAGCCCTCTGTCTAGTCTGCATGCCCAAATATATTAAGTTCCAGTATATTAAGTGTTCTTCTTAAACAAATTGGTACAGAATGCTATTTAGGAAGGCTCTTGGTTACAATCAGAAATCTTCGGGAACAGTTGCATGGCAGCAGTTAGTAAGCTTCTTCAAAACCAGAAGGATTCTCAAGCTAATAATTCAGGCAGCTCCATTCAAGTGGAATAATGACAAGCAGATTGGAAGAGCGACAAAAAAAAAATTACATGAAACACTACATTTAAATGAACTGTGCACATTTTAGGATTTTATGAAGCAAAGGTCAATATGGTCGACACCCCCACAAGAGGTGAAAATTTCCTGGACCTGGTAATAACCAACATGAGTTGGTCACTGTAGCACCCCTACAGTGTCATTCTCCTTGGTAAGATCTGACCATAAAGCAATTACTTTTGAAGTCAACATCTCCCTTGAGCCCCCCTTGTCAGGGTCGAACAAAAAAACTTTTCCAAAGCTGACTACAACCTCCTGAGATCAGGTATAAGCAGCTTCACAGCCACCATACCTCGGTTGGGACAAGCGCTAATGTCCAACCCTACACCAAAAAACAATAGGAGCACCTATATAGCTGCATGGACTCAACAAAACCTGACAGGACCCAATCATCTTAAACCTGTCTGGTGAACATCAGCAATAAACAGACTATAATAAAAAAGGAAAAAAAAATTGCTGTCCAGGACCAAGAAGGAGCAGGTGCCAAGTTGGAAGTAATCTCTGTCTGAACAAGTAAATAAGGTCACTGGTGAAATCCTTTATGGCTAACTGAGTCCAAATTGGCCACATCCAGCAAGGACAATCACAAGGCCTTCTTCGCATACATCTGCAATCTCAAAGGTAACTCCCAAATCAGTTCTGAACTGGTGGTCAAGAATACCACATACACAAATGTCATAGTCACCTTGCTGGCAGAGAAGTTCAGTGAAAACTTCACCCCCTGTCCCTCTATCAGTAAACCAGGACATCCCCAGCATCTGCCCCCCTCCCCTCATCACCAGGGAGCAGGTTATTAATGCCCTCAAAGGCAAAAAATACAGCCTCCATGGGAGCCGACAACTTTCCTGCCTGTGTCCTACATGAACTTAGGCAAGAGCTCTCAGCAAAGCTAGGCACCATATTCAACAAAAGCCTGTGCACCAGCTTCATCCCAGCAGAAAGGAGGACAGCCACAGTCATCCCTCTGCACAAAGGTGGAGCGTCTGACACATGCAATTATAGGCCCATCAGCCTAACTAGCCTGATCTGCAAGGCCATGGAACACATTATCATGGACCTTATAAATAAGGACATGCAACCTCCAAACAACCACACACAGTTTGGTTTTGTCTAAGGGAGAGCATGCCTGTTAAACTTTGTCACCTTCTTCAAAACAGTCACCAAAGCCATGGATGGGGGCAAGATGGTGCACACCGCCTACCTTGACCTAGCCAAAGCATTCAACACTATTTCCCACTCGGGCATAATAGATAAAAACTCTTCCAGCTAGGCATCAACTCACACATTACCAGATGGGTAGCTAACTGTCTCACTGATGGAACCCACTGTCAAAATAGGGGAAGCCACCTCTAGTAGTAGACCCATAAGAAGTGGCATACCCCAGGATCGGAGGCCTCTACTGTTCGGGATATACTTTTCTGAGGTGCAAGCCAGAACCAGTGGTCTGTGGTTGACCCAAGTTTGCAGATGACTGCAAGCTGGGCACCGTCATAAATTCCCCTAATGATGTGAACATCCTCCAAGAGGGCCTTAACCAAACTGACTGTTGCCAGAAGCATGGCCTCAAACTGAATGTCAAGAAATGCATCACCATCCGCTTTGGGGAAAATGGTGTCCCCACTAATTATCACATGAACAACAACATACTAAGCATGCAATCAGTTGTGAGGAACTTTGGCACCCAGATTGATAGCAACCTGACTTTTGACCGCCATGTTGCCACCATTGTATGGAAGACTTTCTACATGGCCTACCTCATAAGTAAGGGCATTTCATTCAGGAACAAGGAGGTCATAACATCCCTGTACTCCTCCCTTATCAGATCCATTATAGAGTACAATGCCCCCAATGCAGCAGTTGGGAGACCCCAGAGGTTCCTGACCAGGAAAATCCAGGGTTGCAAACACCTATCCTATACAGTTAGGCTAAAAGCCCTGACCCTCTAACTCAGTCGTGCACAGACTGTTCAGAGGTGACCTGTGTCTGGCATACAATGCCATCTCAAACTCAGCCTCGATGGAGTTGCTGCAGATCTGCAAGTCAAACTCCAAGGTCTCAACCTGGTCTGTGACATTAATGAACTTGTTGGCGGGATAGATGCGTGTTCCAACAACTCCCCCATCTATGGGATAGACTCCCTCTCCATGTCACGTAGAGTACCTCACCAGCCCCTCTTTAAGAGGAACCTGGACGACTGGATTGGAAATAGAAAATATACCCCTGGGATCCCACCTGTGTCACTGCTGGACAGGGAAAACAGGTGCGGACTTTGTGGGAACATGGGTGAAATTCTAGGCTAGGCTTATTAAGGGCCTCCGGCCCAACAGCCTAACATCATCCTATGAACATATGCACCTATGTAGGTTTCATTTTGTAACTTTATCATTTTATTCTCTTTGCTACTCTTACTTTTTAATCTGCAAATACAACTCAGATAATTCTTACCTTTCAATTTATCGTCCTTGGTGATTATTTTAAATATGTGCTTCATTTCCTGTAGAATGATGCCTGTAGCCCCCACATACGATGGGCACCTTGACTTGGCAACTATTAAAATAAAGCACATGTAACACAAGCAGTTTATTTTTCATGGTCAATAAAAGCAAACATTTCACTTGATGTCTCTGCAAGCTTTAGTACAGTAATGTCTGTAACCTCCACATTGCTGTCACTGCTCTCTACTATATCACTCTGCATTGGGCAATTTAATTTGAGCAGTAGTGGTAAGACAGGGAAAAGGCTATGTCTTCTACAGGGAAGAGGGATCAAATATGGAGAAGTATGGATATGCAGATGTTTACCACATACGCTGTAAGTCTTCTACACATGGGTGAAAAGATGTGTAAAAAGCAAATACATAACATGCATACACATACAGTAATACTTCTTATGAAAATGCTGAGATTTGCCCCTTGCCCAGGCTGGAATTTCATGTTCCTGGACAAGGGGTATGCTCACCTCCACAACCCCAATTCTTTCCTCCATACAGAATGAAGACACCTTTCTCTTCTCTACGCACAATGGGTTCAAAAACCATTAGCAATGTTGTCTTGTAAATGAGACTGAAGGAGAGGGATAGAAAGTACAACTGTGTAAAATCTTACCATAACAGCAAATGTCTCTCTCACTGCTGTAGCATTTT